>NW_015162506.1:574459-599693 GCF_001447785.1 Gekko japonicus
TCCTCCTCCTCCTCCTCCTCTTCTTCTTCTTCTTCATCAATCAATCTCCTCCTCCTCCTTCTATGTCATCATCTACTATAAATATATATATGTATATACCCCATGTTTCCTTTTGAATTAAATTTGAAGCCTTCCTCCAACACAAAGGTCTCTTCCTCCAATTTAAGTGGCTTGGGGAAGACCTCTTTGGAGCATGGTTGGATCCACCGCATGGGATAAATAGACAGGTAGGTAGGTAGGCTGAAGGCAGCAGCAGAAGAGATGGATTGACTCACCAAAAGAAGCCATGGCTCTTGGATTGCAAGACCTGGCCAAGGCTGTTAACGATAGGACATTTTTGAATTCATAGGATCTCCATTAGTCAGAAGTGACTTGAGAGAATTTAACACACACACACACAGGTAGGTAGATAGGTAGACTGATTGATAAATAGCACATTTGCATCCCACCAAGTTCAATGGGAGAGCAAGAGCCAGTGGGATTTATACTTGAAGACTTGTGGTAAAATCCCAAATCAGCCGTGAACACATGAACACATGAAGCTGCCTTATACTGAATTGGAACCTTGGTCCATCAAGGTCAGTGTTGTCTACTCAGACTGGCAGCGGCTCTCCAGGGTCTCAGGCAGAGGTCTTTCCCATCACCTACTGCCAGATCCTTTAATTTGAGATGCTGGGGATTGAACCTTTGATTGCCAAGCAGATGCTCCACCACTGAGCCATGGCTGATTGGGTGACCTTGGATCAGTCTCTCTCCCTCTCTTTTAGTGTAACCTACCATACTTGATTTTTATGAGGATAAAACGGAATGTGTGGAATGTGAACATTGCCTTGAGTCATTTGGAAGATGTGTGGGATAAAACTGTATGCCTCACTCTCCAATTTGGATTTATGGTGCAAGACTGTGGCTTGGTGGTAGAGCATCTGCTTTGCATTGCACCAAGGTTCATTCCCCAGCATCTCCAGATAAAACGACCCGGTAGTAGGCAATGCTCCCTCTAAGCTGTGGAGTCTTGTGAGCAAAAATTCTACTTTGTGAGCTACTGGCATTAAAGTTGTGAGTGAGTGATTTGCAGGGCCGGCTCACCCACTAGGTGAACTAGGCATTCGCCTAGAGCGAGAGGCCCTGGATGGGGTGCCAAGCTGTGCCTCCCCCCTCCTCCCCCCCTTTGGTGGCGGCGGCGGGGGGGATGAGGCGGTGGTGGCAGCAGCAAAAGGGTGGCTAGCTCCAGAGGTCTCCAGGTCCCACCGGGAGGCTGGCATCTGCGCCATAAGGCAGCCTTGCCTAGGGCACAGAAACACCTCGAGCCGGCCCTGGTGATTTGGCTGCTGCATAAGTTAGTTTGCTCTGGGGCCATCCTTCCTGAGCTAAGGCAAAAATGTGTGTGCCAGAGGCTGAAAAAATGTGAGCTGGCTCACATTAACTCAGTTTAGAGGGAACACTGGTAGTAGGTGACAGGAAAGACCTCAGCCTGAGACCCTGGAGACCTGCTGCCAGTCAGGGTAGACAATACTGACCTTGACTCATGGCCTGACTCCGTAGTGGGCCTAATTTGGGCCTAATTTGTGTCGGATTGTGCCCTAATGTTTTTAGTTATGAGATTCCTAGGTCTTTTAAAATTAATTTCTGAGAATTCCTGAAATCTGAGGGCTTAAAAAAAACATTAGAGGAAGAAGAGGAGATTGGATTTATACCCCCCCTTGACTCAGAGTCTCAGATCAGTTTACAGTCTCCTTTCCCTTCCCCTCCCCATGACAGACAGCATGTGAGGTAGGTGGGGCTGAGAGAGCTCTGAGAGAACTGCTCTGAGGGAACTGTAACTCACCCAAAGTCACACCAGCAGCTGCATGTGGAGAAGCAGGGAATCAAACCCGGTTCTCCTAGTTTAGAGTCCGTGCTCCTATCCACTATACCAAACTGGCTCTCTCTTCTTAGCATCTCTCTTGATAGTTCTGCTAAAGTGTTCTATGAACTGAGTGAACAGGCACCTTTGGTACAGACAGCCACCTTTATTTTTATTCCGTTTCTCCGCTTGCGGCAGATTAGAATCTGGGGGAATCAAGACGGTGAAGCGGTTTCACGCACGGTCATGAAAAATGGGAGTTTATGAAAAATCGGAGTATCCAAACTGGACGATCTTCATATATTACAAAGCGCAAGTTTCTTATGCACCCCTGGGGTTATGCGCTCTCTCGCCGTATATACTCAAGCCCAGCTGGCTTCTTCGCCTTGGCAGCAACTAGCAGGTGTGGCTCATTTTAAACTTTGTTCTCTGGTCTGGCCACAGCCACAGCGTGAGTCCCTGCTCTGAGAGAGGAATGCCTCCCCTGCTGCCGCACATTTCAAGCGAGGCTGACATGGAGCAGCCGCTGCTGTCAGGGGCTCAGGAGCGCGGCTCCTTCGGTAAAACACGTATGCTGGTGGGATGAGGCACAGAGAAGGAGATTGCCTTCTTGCTACCGAGAGGGCGAAATAAAGATGGAAAGATCTCCCCCCGCTAAAATGCACATACGGGAACGGGACCACGGCTAATTACCCTACAAGCAACAGCCAAATGGAGCCGCATCGAACTTTATCTTATCAGTGGCATTTAGCTGTGCTTTACAAGATCGAGAGAGAAAGAAGAAGGCAAAAAGGATAAACACCCTGTTCTTTTCCAGCCGAGAGGTAGATGATAAGTCCTGTGACCTTCAGTAAATGGGACAGGATGCTGATTATCAGTACAGTGAATTTAATCATTTGGACATCGCCTGCGGGGTTTGGGGGTGGGAGGGACTTTAGCATGGTACTGTGCCACAGAGTCCATCCTTGATAGCAGCCATTTTCTCCTGGTGAACTGATCTCCAGTTTGGTGTAGTGGTTAGGAGCACGGACTCTAATCTGGGAGAACAGGGTTTGATTCCCCACTCCTCCACATGCAGCTGCTGGTGTGACCTGGGGTCAGTCGTGGCTCTCTCAGAATTCTTCTGGAAAGAGCAGTTCTCAAGAGAGCTTTCTCAGCCCCACCACCCTCACAGGGTGTCTGTTGTGGGGAGGGGAAGGGAAAGGAATCGTAAGCCGCTCTGAGACTCCTTTGGGTAGTGAAGGGCATGGGGTATAAATCCAATCTCCTCCTCCTCCTCCTCTTCTTCCTCTTCCTCTTCCTCTTCTTTCTCTTCCTTTTCCTCTTCCTCTTCCTCTTCTTCAATCGGCTGGAGATCAGTTGTGATTTCAGGAGATCTCAAGGCCCCACCTGGAGGTTGGCAAGACTAGATTGCTGGCTGGAAATGACACCGTTATGTTGCCAACAGGTCACTCTCCCACCAATTACTAGGTGATGCTCCCCAATTTGCCTACTATTGAGGCCTTTTTGATACTACTATTGATGCCTACTAGTGATAATCTGTAATACCTCGTTAGCATTGCCAGTTCCAGGTTGGGAAATTCCTGGAGATTTGGGGTTGGAGCCTGGGGAGGATGAGGTTTGGGGAGGAGGAAGGACCTCAGAGTGGTAAAATGTCACAGAATTAGGGTTCCCATTTGCCCGCCGATGGCAGGAGATCTCTAGCCAATTTTACTCCTTGCTCACTGATGCTCAACTGATCAGCAGGCGGAAACTGGGGCCAAGGGTTGGGGGATTGTCCTGGGAAGGAAGTTAAAAACAAGGCCTTGGCTACTTGATCATGGAGTTCCTGGTGACTCCTAGTGAGCGTGGTGTCTCCACTGCCACGCAAAGGCGTTACAGCTTAGCCAACAAATCTTGTTCCCCCCCTGAACTTTGAGATGCCCCTTACGGTAGGCCGAATGGCCCCATATCTATCTGGTATACAAGCACCACAACAGCGCAGAGCCTTTTCTCTAGCGAGATTCAATGTAATACCATCACCAATCTTGCATGGGAGATATAACAACATAGTATACACGGATAGACTTTGCCATTGCAGTTCTGGATGTATTGAAACTGTTTCGCATATTTGTTTGCATTGTCAGTGTTATGTGGTCTTACATGCTAGATATTTAAACCCTTTCTTAGCCAACAGGGGTCATTTCGTAGAAAAAGAGCTAGGGGAACTCATTAGCATAACTCATTAGCATATGCCACACCCCCTGACATCAGGGGCCCGGCGGTGGACCTGCAAGGCCAGTGGGAGTGCAAGGAAGCCCCGCCAAGGCCCTCCCTGGCCCCAGGCAGGCAGGGGTGGGGAGAGGCGGGGAGGAAGCAACTTACCCTCCCTCTTCTCCTGCCTCCTCCTGGCTGAATGAGGGCTGGAAGCGGGGCGGCCGGAAGCAGGGGGCGGGGCTTCGTCATGTGCCCCGCCCCCTGCACCTCACCCGGGGGAACTGTGTTCCCCCGCGTTCCCCCCTGAAATGACCTCTGTTAGCCAAAATGACGAACCTTCCTGATGCTTTAAAAGTGCACCGTCTTCTAAATGACTCTGTTCCAGAAATATCAACGGATGTAGCCATGTTTTTACAATCAGCGATAAAGCTACGTCAGGAAAACTTCCAGTGAGTAATTGTTTTATGCTACATCATGTTTTATATGTCTGGTTATACTTGGTTTTAAATGTATATTTCTTCTTATAGTAATTCTTTTGAAGGTATTTTATGCCTGCAAGATGGAGTGACCTTCCATCTCTGGCCCTAGCTCCTGCCAGCCTAGCAGTTCGAAAGCAAGAAATTGCAAGTAGCTAAATAGGTACCACTTTGGTGGGAAGGTAACAGCGTTCCGTGCACCTTGGTGTTTAGTCATGCCGCCCACATGGCCACGGAAATGTCTTCGGGCAGCGCTGGCTCTTTGCCTTTGAAACGGAGATGAGCACCGCAACCCTAGAGTCGGATTCGACTGGCTTTCGAGCAAGGGGACCTTTACCTTTACTTTACCTTTATGCCAATAAAGGTCAACTGAACTGAACTGATTCCTAGTGTTATGTATTGTGACTGTAGCTGAATTTCATGCCAAGCTTCATAGTCTGCAAGGATCCCGAGATCTTCCTTTTGTTTGGCTGCTAGAATTTAACAGGCCAAACAGAAGATGGCATAATTTTGGAGGGAATTACTGTTACTGCCTCTTACCATGAAGAGGTATTTGTACTGAATGCAGCGAATGACTGAGCCTCATGTCAGATACCATTGCTTCCTAGTATTATGCAGCACCTGCTCAGATGGGCCCCTAAACTGACAGACCGATCAGGGAAGACTAGAGTGAAGCAGGAAATGCAAATAAGGTACGCTGTAGTGTTTGTTATGATAGGCTATTACTGTTTTAGGAGGCGTGGCTTTGTCTGCTCTTGACTGTATATAAGTGGGGTTTGTTGCTGGGTGGGGGTTGTGTGTGTGTGCTGAGCTGAATCAAAGAAATCAATGTTTGATAAGAGCTGCCTCTAGTCCAGTTTACCTAGATCTACTCAGAAGTAACAAAGGTAGCTCTAGCAATTGCCAGAAACTCCATGGTATTGTTACCACCAGGGCTCTTTTTGTAGAAAAAGCCCAGCAGGAACTCATTAGCCTAATAGGCCACACCCAACAGCAGAAACTCATTAGCATATTAGGCCACACCCCTGACAGCACAGCTCATTAGCACATTAGGCCGCACCCCCATGTTACCAGAAGTGTGGTCATCCAGCTACACCCACCTTTTGCTTCTTATTCTGTTTACCTTGTTTGTTGTCAAAACCCAGGGCTTTTTTTGTGGCAGGAACTCCTTTTCATGTCAGGCCACACACCCCTAATGTAGCCAATTCTAATGAGTTTCTGCTGTTGGGTGTGGCCTGTTATGCTAATGAGTTCCTGCTGGGCGTGGCCAACTCAGGAGGCAGCCGGAACTCCGTTCCTGTGCGTTCCTGCCCAAAAATAGCCCTGGTTACCATAGATTTTCTGGTGATTTCTAGAGCTACCCTCGTCACTCCTGCGTAGCTCTAGGAGCTGCGAGGAACTCTATTGTTAGAACTTCTGATAAATAGCCAAGGCCTTATTTTTCCTTCGTTTTCTCCTAGGACACTGATCCACCACAACCCTCTCACCAGTTGCCAGTCACTGCTAAATAGAGTCCGCCCTGTAAAGGAGCCATTTCCTCCAAACAAACTGGATTTGTGTAGTCTGGAGAATCAGTTTTTTTATTATGGGAGATCTCCAGGCCCCAAATGGAGGTTGGCAACTGGCTATATTAACGTTGCCGACCATCAGAAATGATTCCAGTTGTGTTAATATACAGATCACCACATTTCCCTGCTGCTGTAAGCCGTATGGGGAACAGTGGGGCATATGTCAGAAAAGGTGTTTCTGATGAATGGCTGGTTTTCTATATTTTTTCTTTTTTTCTTTTTTCTTTAAAGATTTTTATTTTTCCAACATATAACATAAGACAACATATAACAATAGACCAACAAATACAACACCCATCGAACCCCATCACCCCACCACCCTCAACTTACCACATCCTTGTAAAACATCACGAACTTTCTGGATTAAATATTCTCTGCATCTAACCAATTATATACAGGCGTCCAAACTTTTTGAAAAAAGCTATTCATACTCCCATTCACTTTTTGTGTCAAATTATCCATTTCCGCAATATCTATTATTTTGCTAATCAGCTCCGTCTTGGTTGGTACTAATTCATTTTTCCAGTTTTTTGCAAGTAACATTCGCGCAGCTGTTAGTATATGCAAAATTAAATATTTATCTCTCTTTTTCCATTTATCTGGGTATAGGTTCAGTAGGAATACTTCTGGACTTAATGGAATTTGTTTGACATAGCATCCCGTGCACCTCTTTCCAAAATTTGGTAATCTCTTTGCATGTCCACCATACATGATAGTATGAGCCCAGCTTTAACTTACATTTCCAGCACTTTGCATCTAAACCCACATACATTCGGGCTAGCCTTTCAGGTGACAAGTACCAATGGTATATCAGTTTATATACATTTTCTTTCAAGGGTACAGCTTTTAAACATTTTATATTATTCCATATTTTCCCCCAATCCGGGATATCAAAATCACGACCTATATTTTCACTCCAAAATCTCATAGTTATTTCCCTGACTTCTTCTTGTAACTCTTGCTTTAGTAGAAAGGCATAAATCTTACCTATCAACTTGACCTCTCCACCTAACAAAATTTTATCAAGTTCCGTTCTTCCTTCAGTAAACCCAATCTGTTTATCTTTTATAAATCTATGGTTTAGTTGATTTCTTTCCCACCACGAGAAATTTAAAACAAAGGTTGAGTCCAGTGGCACCTTTAAGACCGATGACTTTATATTTTCTATATTTTTTCAAAGGGAATGATTCCATTTTTGCTTTGTAATCCCAAAATGCTTTGGGGCATCTGAAAAAAATGTGATTCGCACCCAGCGGCTTGTCATCTAATTATGGTCGCAAGACCTCCCGTATAAAACGCTGTGATTCAGGAATAGGCGGAGGGTTTTCTCAGGTGAGCAAAAAGACAACTTTATTTAAGCAAAAAGCGTGAAGCAAGGAACAGTGAAAGGGGCCTACCACCAGAGCCCTTCCTAGCAGTTTGCTTACACTCATCAGGCTGATTTCGCACTAGAGCTGCCTCGATGTTGCGCCGCCGTTTGCCCTGATACTATTGGTCGATTTCACACCCGAAGCTGCGGGGCTGCATTTTGACTTGCGGCTTCAGCTGATTTACCCCCCAGTTTCGTGATCCTGTTTTTTGAGGATCACGAAACTGCGGAGGAAATCGGGCAAAGCCGCGGGTCAAATGCAGCCCCGCAGCTTCGGTTGTGAAATTGACCAATAGTATCGGGGCAAACGGTGGCGCAACATCGAGGCAGCTCTAGTGTGAAATCAGCCTCAGTTTATTCCGAGCCAGAAGGAAAACCTGGTCTGGAGCTCCTCCAGATTCTAGTACTTTGGGACTCTATTTAAGTGCGGAATAATAGACTTCTGAGTATTACGGCTTCCATTTCAAGAAAGCTATAAACTATAGATTTGGGGGCTCTGCCAACAAGCCCTGAAATATTTTTACTCTCACCCTCCTAAGGTTGACAGCTTTGGCTTGGAAAATTCCTGGACACTTTTTGTGGTGGAGCCTGGGAATGGTGGAGTTTGGGGAGGGGAGGGGAGGGGATCTCAGCAAGTATAATACCATAGAGTCCTTTGGCCAGAGCTGGGGTGGCCATCCCCCTGATGGGGGTGGGATTTCCCCCAATTTCATGCCCTCTGATCCACCTGCCAGCCAGCTGCCGGTGGTGGGAGCCCTGCCCCTGAAGAGTTCCGCGGTGCTGAAGTGCCTGGTGCAGTTATGTCACCCAGAGGTGATGTCATCACGCTGGGCATATCGCGGGGGGACGCTCTAGTGTTTGGCCAAAAACTCTATGGTGACCATAGAGGTTTTCTTGCAAAATGCTAAGCACCCCTCCAGTGATGTGCCTAGCACGATGACATCACTTCAGGAAACCCCAGAGAGAAGACCAGAGCCCCCTGCTGCCCAAAGGTAGAGACCTGGTGTCAGCTAAACATAGCTGCCATGGCTGGTGGTGGGGGGGGGGGAGGAAGATGTCAGTTTGCATATGGAATGGAATCTTAAGTTTCGTTTATTCCCAACTCTCCTTATCTGTATAGCCAATGCTGGTGACCTTGGTACCTTGTTGTAGCTTTCCCCTGTGAACGTAGACCCGTTGGGTTAGGCGGGCTTTGCTAGGTCCCTGATTGGACCAGGGCCATCAAGGGACCCCTTTGAATTATGTATAACTTCCAGCTGCATGCGCTTTGAATTAGTTCTGACACAGAATGTATGCACAGAAGACCTGCCTTTACTGTACTCAATAAACTTTACTCTTCTGAAGGAAAGTTGTTGGGAACTGATTGCTGCGAGTATCTGACACCTGGCAACCGTAGCCAAAGCTGCCATTTCCTCCAGGCAAACTGATATCCATAATCTGGAAATCAGTTGCAATAGCAGCCTGCAGGCTGGCAACCCTACCCCCTCCCCTTTTTGTATGTAACATCCAGCCTAATGGAGTGCCATAAATTCAGGAGGTCTTAAATAAATCACACTTTCTCAGCCTCAGATTCCCTGTCCTCAGTGTGGGGAATAAAAGCACTGGCCTACATAGGGTTTCTCCGTTCGCCCACTCCCTCACCTGGCAGGAAAAAAAATTAATTAATAAATAGCTGTTGGTGCTACTGCATGACATTGCTTGTGGGGAAAACCTGGAAGTGAGGTCAGACTGCTCTAGGAATTGCTGGAAACGCTCTAGCTTTACCATAAAGTTTCTAATGATTCCTAGAGTGGCATGCCCTCACTGCCAGGTTTCTCCTGAAAGGGGAATCACACCACTGTGCCAATTTGTCTCTGTCCCACCTCTCTTGTTGGTTGCCAGCCATCAGCTTGTTGTTGTAAGGGCTGCAGAGTGATCACGTAAGTAAAGTACTTTGAACCTTTTAAAGTGATATATAAAAATGTCCAGTGTGTTTTGTTTAAAAAGGAGGTAGCAGTACTCACATGTAAGGTTGCACTGATTTCTGGGAACAGGTGCACTAGAATCACACTAATGCATGACGTCATTTCCAGGTAAGGTTGCTAACTCTGGGCTGGAAAATACCTGGAGATTTTGCCTGAGGAGGGTGGAGTTTGGGGAGCGGAGGGAGCTCAGTGGGTATAATACGATAGAGCCCACTTGCTAAAGCGGCCATTTCCCCCAGGGGAACTGTTCGCTGTTTGGAGTTCAGCTGTGTATAGAAATATTGATTTCTAAAAGTTTCCTGCCTTCTCCTGTGATGTCTTTCTGATAACATGCTGTGCCTTATTTCCTGTTGCAAGCCAAATGGTAGGCCAGATGGCCTGAACAACTTTATAACCCATATTCTTCACACTTCCATGCTAGAAGCTAGACTGTAAGGCTCCACACTAGGCCTCACATGAGTGTTGTCACGTAGGCAATTAAGAAGCTGTGGAGTTTGGGTCACCTGACTGCAGGAGGGGCTCCAAACTTCTAGCCATTCCTGTGTTGCAGCTATGGCAACTAACAATTGGGCACACCCATGCCCACTCGCAATTGGCTGATGGCCACAGCTAATTTGTGACTGGAATTGGGCTATAATTGATTGATCCCTCTGGGAGTGAGTCTCTTAGCTCTCCCTTCCTCCTCTTGTCATTATCTGTTTTATGGCACCTGAAATGCTGCCTCTTGAGAGACAAAGAGTTGCTTTGTGACTTGGAGCACATGGCTGTGCAAAAATGGGATTTCCCTTCAAAATCCCTTGGTACTGGGACTATCTTGAATACTCCTGATGTGGTAACTATGAATCATTAATGTTTAGTTAAGGCAAACAGCCCTAGCCTTTGTTATTTTTGTAATCTCTGGTAGTCTATGCTAAGCTCTGTACTGAGTAAAGTTCCTCCTTATTGCTAAATTGGTTTTGATGTTGTAACTGAATTCCAAGTCTCAGTCTAGTGTCTAAACGCTCACCATATATGCTACCATTGGAGAGTAAAGCGTGCATCTCTGAGCTAGAGTTGCTACTGTGTTAAATCCCAGATGCTAACTAAGGGCTGGAATCTCTCCCTTAGGAAATGCAGGGACTAGTGAAAAGAGGCTCTGGTGGCAAATTGTTGTGAAGACCAGAGATGGTACAGACTGTATCGTGGCTTACAGGATTCCCTCCCATTCCTGGCCTGGCCTGGGTGGCTAAACCCTGTACAAGCTGTAATACCAGGAGTCTTCCAGGCTCCACCTGGAGGTTGGTGACCCTACTTCCAGGGGAAAACCAGAAGTGATGTCTGAGTGGATGCTCTAGGATTCACTAAAACTCTACGGTTAAACCACAGAGGTTTTCGAAAACCTTAGAGCGTCTCCATGACATCACTTCCGGTTTTCACTGGAAGTGATGTTGTGCCAGCACAATGCCAGTTCACTCCCCATTTTCTTCCCTTCCCTCTCCTGCTGGCCTTTGAGGCACCAGCAGGCAACAGAAGGGGTGACCTGGCTTCCCGAGGCCTAGAGGGGAACATAAGCCCGTTTTGCAGGGAGGGCAGGGTAAAAATCCCAATAAATAAATAAATAAAATAAAAAACACAAACCACTGACAAGGGAAAAGTCAATTTTTCATCCGCTTGTAGATCGGCTCTCTCCGTCTATCTGTGTTAGACTTATGTTTCAATCCAAAACAGAGTTACAACTCTGTTGTGGAGAGGGGCATTGGTAGGGTTGCCAAGTCCCCCCGCTGGCGGGAAAACCCCTGCCCGAGAGGCCCATTCCCCGCTGGCGGGGATTGGGCCACCAGGGAGGACTCCACCCCCAAAGCATGTGATGTGACCGGCGTGAACACGTCACCTGGAGGTGACGCAATCACATCGGGCACATTGCGGGGGGACGCTTTATCATCTGAGGGAAAACTATGGTTTTCCCTCAAATGATTGTGGCCCCGCCCCAACGTGCCCGACGCGATTGCATCACTTCCGGGTGACGTGATTGTCTCCTGGGGACGTCTGGGACTCCCCCCGCTATTACGAAGGTAGGACTTGGCAACCCTAGGAATTGGGGGCGTTCCGGGGGTGGGCGGGATATCGTTGGGTGATGTCCTGACTCAATGACATAACTCAGAAGTTATGTTATAGTGTTGGCGATGTTGTGCACGATGCTCTGGTTTTTGGGCAAAAGCTCTATTTTTTTTTTGCTTCAAAACCATAGAGTTTGCCCCCAAACCCAAGCTGGGACCTGGTGCCTGGCAACCCAAAATGGAGTTAAGACTCTGTTTAGAATTGCACCGTTAATGACCGAATACATTTATTGAGATCAGCTCCGGCTAGTGAAAACAACCAAGCGCCTCTCATAAAGCCGATTCTCATCCCATAGTTCCTTAATCAGAGGCACATGCCTTTACTAATAGGGACACAATTAGATAATGGATGAATCAGACTTCCTTGCCATACTTGGAAGGCCCGGCTTGATTTAATTATTGTTTCTAAAAATGCCAATTTCCTTTTCATTATGTACAGGCACAATCCAGCCTGCGCGGAGCACTTACACGTTCCACTAATTTCAATGCGAGAGTTGAGATCGTCCACTGAAATAAATTTGACCTAAAATTGACTGCGGCTAATTTAGATTGTTCTCTTTATTGTTAGTGCTACCCACTTGCTTTCTGCGTGCTCCTTGGCGAGCCAATTTGGTGCAGTGGTTAAGAGCGTGGACTCTAATCTTAGAGAACCGGGTTTGATTCCCCACTTCTCCACATGTAGCTCCTGGTGTGACCTTGGGTCAGCCACAGTTCTCTCAGAGCTGTTCTCTCAAGGGCAATTCCAGAGAGAGCTCTCAGTCCCACCTACCTCACAGGGCGTCTGTTGTGGGGAGGGGAAGTGAAAGGGATCCTAAACTGCTCTGAGACTCCTTCGAGTAGTGAAAGGCGGGGTGTAAATCCAATCTCCTCCTCTTCCTCCTCCTCCTCCTCCTCCCTTCTTCTGTTCTGAACTAGCTGTGGAAATAATCCAGCTGCGATAACACCGGCATATGAAACCATACCAAGGTGCATCAGTCCATCTTTGGAAACGGCGCTATTTGTTGTGTCGTTAAAGATTACTTGCGATTGGGTTGCTTTGTCCACACAATCTAGTTGCGGATTGTTCAGTGTAGCAATAGTGCAGTATCCAAAGATATAGGGATGCAGTTGAAAGCAGATCAGAAGCTCTGCTTGCCCAATAGTCAAGTCGGGCTCTCCAAGAACTTGGGCCGAGGTATTTTCTAGCCCTGCTATCAAGTATCTGTTTTATGGGGAAATATTGGTAATTGGACTGGGAAGTTTTGCCTGTTAAACCCCCCCCCCATGCTCTCCCCTGCCTCCCAGTTTGGTGTAGCCAGTTTGGTGCAGTGTTTAAGTGCATGGACTCTAATCTGGGAGAACTGGATTTGATTCCCCACGCCTCCACTTGCAGCTGCTGGGTGACCTTGGGTCAGTCACAAGTTCTCACAGAGCTGTTCTCTCAAGAGGAGTCCTCAAAAGAGCTCTCTCAGCTCCACCTATCTCACAGGGTGTCTGTTGTGGGGAGGGGAAGGGAAAGGAGTGTGAAGGGCAAGGTGTAAATCCAATCTCCTCTTCTTCTTCTTCTTCTTCTTCTTCTTCTTCTTCTTCTTCTTCTTCTTCTTCTTCTTCTTCTTCTTCTTCTTCTTCTTCTTCTTCTTCTTCTTCTTCTTCTTCTTCCCCTTATACCCTCTCTACCAGTCTCTCTAGATCACGTGATCTGAGTAGAACAAGCCATTTGATATGGCAACAGAGCCCATTTCGTTTTTCTAGGCAGGTCTTTCGAGCAATGCTGAATTATAGGTTTGTGTTGCGAACCACCAGGTGGGGCTTCAATATCTCCTGGAATTATAATTAATCTCCAGTTTACAGAGATCAGGATACCCCAGGAGCACTTGGCTGTTTTAGGGGGTGGAGTCTATGGCATTATACCCAGCTGAGGTCCCCCCCCTTCTCCAAACTTTGCCCTCTCCATCATCCACCCCCCAGTCCTCCAGTTTAGTATAGTGGTTAAGGATTGACAGACTCTCTCAGGCGGGCAGCGGCCTTTTGGGATCCTAGGCCAAGATTTTTCACATCACCTGATTGTGATTGGAGATGCTGGGGATCGAACTTGGGACCTTCTGCACATCAAGCAGATGCTCTACCCTCGCTCCTGTCTACCAGTGACCCTCTAGGAGAGCAGTCTACCAATGAATGTTTCTGTAAATGTCCAGTCTGCCCCTGTTGTGGGGCAGCAAAGATTGGTGTGCAAAGCTTTCCTGGGATGGTTTCTGGACCCGAAAGCTAAGTATGGTCACTTCCAGACTAGATTATTGGAACTCTCTCTACATGGAGCTACCCTTGACTCTGCTCTGGAAGTTGCAGCAAGTGCAGAATGCAGCAGCACGTGTTGAAACAACGCATGACACAGGACTGAAAGACTCGATCACGATGAAATGTTCACCAGGAGCACATGACACAGAAAATCTTTTGTCCAAAAGGAACCCCGTTTCCTCATTTTAGCAGATCGGGTAAAGACTGCCCAAGCTGAAGAACATTTTTTGGAGATGTTGTGTAGGAAGTTGGTGTGGTATGGAAGGGAAGAATGGTTTCTGTTTTGTGAAAAGGTCCATGTTAACAAAAAAGAAAAGCAGCAGCAGCAGAAGAGATTGGCTTTATACCCCACCCTTCACTACCCAAAGGAGTCTCAGAGTGCCCTACAATCTCCTTTCCCTTCCCTCCCCACAACAGACACCCTGTGAGGTAGGTGGGGCTGAGAGAGCTCCTCCAAGGACTGCTCACAAGAGAACAGCTCTGAAAGAATGTGTGACGGACCCAAGGTTACACCAGCAGCTGCATGTGGAGGAGCGGGGAATCAAACCCGGTTCTCCCAGATTAGAGTCTGTGCTCCTAACCACTACACCAAACTGGCTCTCAAATCAAAGCCAATCCCCCACCACCACCAGACATGGTCTACTGTTTATTTCTCAGGAATTGCATTTCTTCCCAGAAGAGGCATCAGATGAAAATTTAGCCACCATTTCAGCCATGGTCTTAAGCAGCCCTTAGTTTGTGCCCTTAGCGCTCCTTTGCGAGTTCCCCCTGAATTGAAGAACAGCTGTGCAAGACTGGGATTTTGTCCCTTGTTTTCACCATAGTTTCCTGTTCTGATCACTGCCTAATTCCCCCCCAAAGAAGTAACCTAGCAACTGTCCTGTCTATTCTACATACTGACATTGGCTTTGTACAGTTTAATTTACTTATGGTTTCTCCCAAAGAATTGCGGGGATTCTCATTTGCTGAGGATGCTGAGAATTCTGTAAGAGACTCTCCTGGACGGCTTATGAAATTATGGCTCCTCTGTTTCACTGGGGAGAGGGAACAACCGTCAAGCCAGTTTAAACCTGGGCTGCAGATACGCCCGTGCAAATCTGATCAGCATTCCCCTCACCAGCCTGACTTCCACAAACCAGTTGAACCAGTACAGTTTGACCTAAGCCTATTTACAGTCACTTTCTCCGGCAAATGGGATTTCCTGCGTTTTGTTCATGTCCATTGCAGGAATATTCTTATCATGCCAATAAGAAACATCATTTGATCAGTCATAGACATACGGGTGAGCTGTGAGCAGATCTATATCCTTGAAATATATCGACATACTAGTGCATGGAACTAAGCATGGGAAAGAGGAGTGGAAGAAGATGAGGGTTTCTGCCAGATCCACCGGTGGTTCCGAAATGCCAAAAGGGCGCAAAGGGGTTGTGTAGCGGAAAGTACTGTCAAGCAATGCTCCCTCTAAGCTGTGGTGAGCAAAAAATCTCCTTTGTGAGCTGCTGGCATTAAACTTGTGAGTGAGCAATTTGGCTGTGGCATAAATTAGTTTCCTCTGGAGCCATTCTTCCAGAAGAAGAAGAAGAAGAAGAAGAGGAAGAGGAGGAGGAGGAGGAGGAGGAGGAGGAGGAGGAGGAGGAGACTGGATTTATACCCCACCCTTCACTACCCAAAGGAGTCTCAGAGCGGCTTACAAACTCCTTTCCCTTCCCCTCCCCACAACAGACACCCTGTGAGGTAGGCGGGGCTCAGAGAGCTCTTGACAGAAACTGCTCTTTTTCAAGAACAACTCTTATCAGAGCTATGGCTTGCCCAAGGTCATCCAGCCAGGTGCAAGTGGAGGAGTGGGGAATCAAACCCGGTTCTCCCAGATTAGAGTCCGCGCACTCAACCACTACACCAAACTGAGCTAAGACAAAAATGTATGAGCTGGAGGCTAAAAAACTGTGGGCTAGCTCGCACTAACTCAGCTTAGAGGGAAACTGCAGCCGACTCATGGCAGCCCCTCACGGGGTTTTCAAGGCAAGACACTTTCAGAGGTAGCTTGCCATTGCTTGCAACCCTGGACTTCCTTGTTGGTCTCCCATCCAAGCAGTGACCAGGGCTGACCCTGCTTAGCTTCCAAGACCTGACAAGATCAGGCTATCCAGGGCTATGCAGGTCAGCGTCAAGGGCTCATAGTGAGCAGGAATAACTGCAGCTCTCCTTCCCAACCCAGTAGCCCAAATGTATGAAGCTGACTTACACTGAGTCAGACTGTTAATCTATCAGAGTTAATATTGTCTGTGTAGACTGGCAACAGCTCTCCAGGATTGCGGGAAGGGGATTTCACATCACCGGCTACGTGAGCCTTTTTACTGGAGATACCGGGGATTGTGGTGTTGAAGAAGACTCTTGAGAGTCCCTTGGACTGCAAGGAGATCAAATCAGTCAATCCTAAAAGAAATCAACCCTGACTGTTCCCCAGAAGGCCAGATCCTGAAGCTGAAGCTCAGATACTTTGGCCACCAAATGAGAAGGGAGCACTCACTGGAGAAGACCCTGATGCTGGGAAAGACTGAAGGTCAAAGAAGAAGGGGACGGCAAAGGATGAGATGGTTGGACAGTGTCATAGATGCAACGCAAATGAAATTAAGCAAACTCTGGAGGATGACGGAAGACAGGAGGGCCTGGCGTGATGTGGTCCATGGGGTCGCGAAGAGTCAGACTTGACTGTGCGACTGAAAAACAACAACACTGGGGATTGAATTTGGGAATTTGTGCGTTCCAAGCAGATGCTCTACCACTGAGCCATGGCCCCTCCCCAACCTCATCCTCATTTCCTTGTGTGGTGCTACAGCAAACAATGGATCACATTCTCCCCTTGCCTGAAGCTGGGAAGGGGTTGGGCTGGCTTAAATCCAAATGCTCCAATTTTAATAGACGGTGGATTGAAGACACAGGTGACAATCCAGAGAACCGCCCGACCAGGTCTGCATACCCAGCAGGATTCCCTTCCCTGCCATGTAGCACATCTAACCACCTTTGGAGCGTATGGGTCCAGCTTACCTAAAGAACCGCCTTTCCTCATATATTCCCCCGCGAGCACTACGGTCTGGGACCCAACACCTCCTGGCGATGCCAGGTCCCAAAGAGGCCAGGCTGGCCGCTACCAGGGCCAGGGCTTTCTCGGTGGCGGCTCCTACCTGGTGGAACGAGCTCCCGGAGGAGATCCGGGCCCTACGGGATCTTGTACAGTTCCGCAGGGCCTGCAAGACGGAGCTCTTCCGCCAGGCGTATGAGTAGGAGCCGCCACTATCATCATTATCGTTCCATCATACCTGGCCCTGGAAGAAGGAACATCAGCGTCTTCCGGAACAGATAACCTTGAGTAGTAGAGCAGTTGTACACCATCTTGTGGAATATCATATTAGAACATCCAGAGCACTTTTGTTAATTATAATGTTATTGTATTGTAATGATTTTAAATGGTTTTACATATGTTTTTATATTGGCTTGTGCCTCCTGTAAGCCGCCCTGAGCCCGCATGTGCGGGGAGGGCGGGGTATAAATTGAATTAATAAAATAAAAATAAAAAAGTATGGGAGTTTCAAACGTAGTTTGTGATACGGCACAGGGCAGGAGATAGTTAAAAGTACCGCTACACGTGTGCAACTCCTGAGGGGTCCCCGATGTTGCTCTCTGGATTGTGGCCAGCCCAAACTGAAACTGAAACCTCTCCCTGTAAGTAAAATCATAACAAATAGGCAGTGTTCCCTCCAGAATACTTTTTTTTTTACCACATTCCATTATCAGACACGACACATTTCAAATGATCGTTAATTTACAGAAATTGCATTTTATAGAAAATATGATACAATGAAATATAAAATGCGCGAGGAGCATTTTCAAAGTCTATAGACAAAGGAGCTTGCATTCTGATATGGTCTTTTTAAACATTGTACATTTCTCACGCTCAGTTCCCCACCCCACCCCCTTTCAGTTTCCAAAGGAGAATCATTTTGTATACTGGAGAAAAAAGACGTAAAAGCATAATCAACCCCTCCTCCCCTTGTGGATAATCACTTCCCTAAATCTGTGCACATTCTTGGATTTAAAAGAAATAATATCTAAGCACGCCTACTTTCCCCCCTCTTAAACCTGCTGCAGATTTTTTTTTTAAAAAAATCATAGATAATCCAAGATTTCATAGCACAATTAAGTGGCTCATAATCCATTAAATGTGGTTTTACATTACACATCCATGCAATCTAAAGAATTGTACAAATATTAGACATAGACCTCACTAGTCCAAATCATTAAATGGAAAAAAAAGTTCCAGAATAAAAACAAACAAACATACAGAATCTAGATGTTACTTTTCATTTCAGAATGACCCTACGTACGAACTAGGTAGTAGGCTACCCTTGATCATTGTGAGGTTCCATTGGAATGCAGCAAATAACCCTGGCTTGTCAACATTTAAGCATATGAATCACAAGGTACCCATTTATACTCCTGGCTGTCTTTCTGTATCCACTAGACATTGGTTACAAGGATGGCCTAACCAATCAGGAAGCACATGGGTTGGCTAATTTGTACTTGTTGTTGTTTGGCTATTGACATTCAAGAGTGGCTAACTATAGCCCAGTATACATATTACAATGAACACACATACAATGCTCGCGTGGTGTTTGCACGCATGTTGAGTAATTTGTATGTTACATTCAACTAATGTTTGACTGAATGCACAATTTAACCCCTCCCCCCATTTATCAGGTACTGGTGCCTGTTTTAAAGTAAATACACGGCTGTTTCTTATGAGGAGATGTATGCGTATACATACAGGGTGTATGAACGTTCACTGTACCATGTATCCAGGGTTACTATAGGTCAGGGATAGCTAACTGCTCATGAGCCTCCGGAGCAAGTTGTCCTCTAGCCCTTGGTGGTCTTAACAAATCTTACTCAAAGATGTGATGCGAACGGTGCCCATGGTTTTATTCAGAAGAAAAACTGTTTTCTCAAGAGATGGAACTCTGCCACCTTTCAATATTTCATCTCTCTTTTCCAGTTTTGTACATAACATTTCAGCCAGTGCCAGCCAAATGACAGTGTGCTATAACTGCAAAGCCCTTACTTCTACCTGGGCCCAAAATTTATATAGAGCTTGGCTACATGCGAGAGGTCTAGTTTCTGTGGCAAAATGCACTTGTTCTGGCTCCCAGATCACTGTCTGGAGAATACTAAAGAGTACCAAAGTAGCCCATACCTTTGGTACAACTAACAAGTTTGTTGTAGTTCTTTCCTAGAGACGCATGGACCGTTGCGGAGGAAAAACGCACCTCTTTGACTCCTCTTAGGGGATGTCTTTACTGAGCTATCTAGCACTAATAGTTCTCAAAGAATAAGGTGGGCCTTTCTAAATAGGTAAGGGTAAGGCAAAGCAGGCTCTTCTCTGATGGCACCTAGTGGATATCCTACGAAATTGGCTTACAGTAAGTCAGAGCACAAAGTATTGTTTGCTCTGATTGGCTGTGGCTAATCTGTGTGTTCAGGTAGCCCTGCTATTAGACAGTTCTTCCTAGCCCTGCTAGTAGACATTCTTTTAATGGCAATACCAAGAACTGAACCTTGGGTCCTTCCGCACACAGAGCGTGTGCACCGCCACTGAACTGTGGGTCCTCCAGGTCTGGATTAGGCCCAAAGCAAGTGCACTGACTCATTGCCATTCCCGTCAAATCACTTCAGGACATTTCGGTTGTGTGGGCCTCATCTCTCTCATCTGATTGACGGTTATGGAGACCAATAGAGAGATTTCTCTGTCTGAAATGATGTTCCTTACTTTCCTTAATGGAAGCAGCTATTCTGACTCCTTCCTTTCCCCAGCTTCTATCTTGGCTAAGGGCAAGAAACATGGTCGCCAAGAGATTTATCTTGATCTCATCTTAAACCTTTTTTTCCCCCTGCTCGTTTTTAATGTGGTGCCCTTTGTACAAAGGGGATGGTTTTTTCAACATGATCAATCTTCTGAAAAGGTGTTGCCCGCATGGCAAGATCTGATATTGTCAGTGTGCTGGAGAACTTCAGTATCCAATGCCATGGTCCTCAAAACAACATGGTAAATAGGATGATATATAAGGCGGACAGCTCTGGGTTGGGAAATACGTGGAGATTTTGAGGGTGGAGCCTGAAGAGGGCGGGGTTTGGGGAGGGGAGGGACTTCAGTGGGGTATAATGCCATAGAGACCACCTTCCGAAGTGGCCATTTCCCCCAAATGAACTCATCTCTGTCATCTGGAGTTGTAATTCCAGGAGATCTCCAGCCACCACCTGGAGGTTGGCAACCCTTACAATATACCATGTGAGCGGCATTCACAACAAATGCTAACCACATGGGGAAATGTCTCTGACGCATCAAAATCAGGTCTCGTCTGAATGGGATGTTATGATTTTTAGTGCCACCAGCTGAACAGTTCAATGAAAGAGGTGCCCGCAGAATTCCTTGCAAGAGATCCTGGGGTGCACATAGAATCACAGAATGTTAGAGTTGGTAGGGACCTTGCAGGTCATCTAGTCCAACCCCCTGCACTCTGCAGGAACGTCTCAAGACACAACCGATCTTGGGGTGCACTTCTCGAGTACCACTAATTGAGGTGGGTCCAAAATTTCTGGGAGCAGCCTTGAAGCGCACCTGACTTTGGGAGTCACAACTTGTGGACCTTCACCATCTTTCGACAATGAAGGAACACATTCATTGTACCTGGTGAACTACACACATAGTGCCATCCAAACCAGAGTTACGCCCTTCAAAGCACACCGACTTCCATAGACTTAGAAGGGTCTAACTGCAATTAGGATGGCACTGCAACTCAACTCGTCTCCAGCTTTTACAAGTTATGCTGTATCAATCTGCATGTGCTTTTTAAAGTTAAGTGCATTTATTTTCCTTACCGATACCACAGCATTATAGAAAAGACCACTGGAGCCAGTGCTTTGGCTGTCCTAAGCCACTCCAGACTTCACTAGTCTCCTCTTAAAAAAAGAACAAAAACTCTAGAGAATAAAGGATACAACTCCGGTAAGGTGATATATTTTATTGGTATCTGGTTAGGTGGTCAAATAGCATGCAAATGTGAGAGCTCCTTCCAAGGTCCAAAGAGGGTCTTGTTGCTATGGCACTAGAAGCCATCTGTAGCAGGTGCCCCCATACTGATTCCGTAATTCTCCTTGGGGCAGCCATTTCTCAACCTCTTTTGGGAAAACCAGAAGGTCCACCCATCACCTTTTCCCTTGGGTTTAGTCGCACCTACTTTCTATGCTATCATAACAGGAAGGAACGGTAAAAGGGGCAGAGCATCTGCCCACATCGACACATGTATTAAACTACATCGTCCGTGGACTGTCCATAGGGCAACTCAAGACCATGAAACTAAAGGTAAGTGCACCTGGTAGGGTTTGGCCAGTGCATGTGACCTGCAGTCTTCTGCTACTGCTTGGAAGCTCCAATGATAAGAGCATACCCTCCTTTCCTGAAGTCATGTGTTCATTCGCCTGCCACCTTTGTATCCCTCATATCCCATCAGAATTCCATATTCAATTTGTTACGATGAAGGTCTGCGAGAAATGTGCATCCTAACCAGGGTTGATGGGACTTGGAAGGTGGTGGGAGCTTCGACCAACCCCAAAAGACAACAACACAAACTCTCACACACAAGCGGCCTTTGGTCTGCTTATCATTTACTGTAGGGCTTATGCAAAGACTTTTGTGTCGTACTCACCAAAGGCTCAATGCTATAACTCTAGGCAGCTACATCACATGCGACCGGGTCATGAGAGGAAACCCAGGTCGATAGTTTGCATCGGAGAAATAATGAAGTATATATATACAACAGGTTTACTCAGTTCACCATCTGCTTAGGCCAAAAGATAGCAGTTTAGAGTTTTTAGTCAAAACGTCTTCGTTTTCCCCTGCCCCTGTTCCACCCTCAAACAAGTTTCCCACTTTTTTTGTTGGTTTTTTTTACAGAAAAAAGTACCCCCACCCCCTGAAAGAAACCATCCCACAATTCCTGTTTTTTTATTATTTTTTTTGTTTTGTTAATTCCTTCCCAGCTAGAACTGGCTTAGGGTCATAGAGTGTGGTGCCCAAGACGGTCGAAACATAATTTTTTTGTTTCTTTTCTGAACACTCCTGAGATAGAGGGAATCTGATACATGTACCAAAAGGCACTTTCAAATATATATATCTATATATATATTTTAAAAACAGTGCTTCTGTTCTAAGAAATTCAAGTTAAGACAGAGTGCCTTTCACTCCCCTTAGTCATAAAGTGATAGAACAAGCGATATCCCTGCTGACACATTAGAAAAAAAATAATAATTAAAAAAACACAATTGCAGCAGAGACGAGTGTTCATGCTAGACAGCTCGATGTTCTTTAAAAAAAAAAAGAAATAAAGAAAAAAACAGAAAAAGAAATGTTCCTAAATCACCACTAAAAGGAATACAGTCAGCAGGGGATAGTAATTAAAAAAGCTGCCACTTCTGTACAGTTCTTGCTTCTTCACCTTTTTCTTCTTCATTGTTGGGTTTCTTTGCCTGCCTTCCTTCCTCCTCCTCTTCTTCTAACTCTAGAGCTTTCCTCTTTTTTTTCTCTTTTTGTACTAAAACAATAGAATGAGGTCATTTTAGTCTTCCTCGCCTCCCCCGTACATGTCCGCCAGTTTCTTGAATCTTGGCCCCCAGTCGTTAAGGTAGTCATAATCTTGGTCTCCAGAGCTGGACGAGTTAAGCGAGCTGACGGAGCCCGCTGTCGAACCGCTGCCCTCATAGTCGAAGACAAGAAGGGAGTCGTACGGCGGGGCCGTCGGGTCATTATCTGCCGCTCTCAAGCCCTGGAAGTTGAAAGAAGAAACACCTCAGCTTGGATGTAAGATATCCTAACCACAGAGGAGAGATTGTGCTTTAGTGCTAAATACCGCTTGTCTACTACACTACAAATTTGTATCAGCTATTATTCATTTGATTAGGCAGGGCTTCCCCCTCAAGTAGTGGCAAATATCCCATGGTACGGTTGTCTGACCTTACCTGGCAACTGGTGGGAGATTTACTGGGCTCTGGGGCGGGGTGTGTGGAGGTGGAAATGGCATTCATAATCCCTACCGTAGAGATCAGTTACTAGAACATCACCACAATGCGGTGACATCATTTCCTGTTTTTAGCCTGGAAATGACATAACGATTTCCCCCTTCATTTTCTCCTGCTGCTCTTTTAATGATTAATAGGGGTCCATGAAGGATCATTGGGAGTCCTCCTAATGGAAGCAGGTCAATGACATCACTAACTCATGGGTTGGTACCTTTGGGGAGTTGCAGAGCCCTGCCTGCTGGATTGCGAGATCCTAAGGAGTCACATCTCTCCTCACCCTTTCTGGCACAACCTGCTGCTATGTGCCTATGTATTTATTATTTTTTATTTAACTTATTTTACAAAATTTATGCCTTGCCTTTCTGACCTCGTAAGGGCCGGCAAGGGCACATCATTTCCTGTGTAAAGACATCACTTCCTGTGTATAGACCTCAAAGACACCACATTACTTGCCTCTCTTTGCACAGACACACTGAGAGGAGCCGCAAGACAGCAAGGGAAAGACTTTGTCCCTTGACTTGTTCCTCATTAAGGTAAACTTCTTGGAGCTCAGAGTGTGTTTTTCTGTCCCTAACTCTCTTGAGTTTGCTGTTCATGCTACTGGTCTTGCCACTGGCCCTCTCATAATTCTGCCCTTTTCTGTTCCTGTCACATGGCTTTAATGACAAGTCACTTCCTATAACATGTTTGCTTGTTCAGTGGGTTCTATGCTGGACGGTTCCAGGTCCGGAAAGCTGGAAGACCTCTGCTTTTCAGGATCTATCCATTTTTGTCCTGCAGTTCTCCCAAGGAGCTCAGTATGGTATATACAGCTCTGCCTTTCCCTCTTTGATGGAGATAAGGCTGAGAAACTGTTCCATAGTGACCCAGTGAGATTCATAGCTTAGTAGGCATTTGAACCCACGTCTCTCCAGTCCTAGTTCGACACTACACCACACTGACCTCCCATCCTGGGAACTGTAGTTTGGTGAGATTGTTGAGAATCCTCTATTAGAAACTAGTAGCCACTCTTGCAGAACCACAGTTCCTGGTTTTCCCTGACGAAAGGGTCTGCAATTTAAGGCTGCAACCCTATGCCTATTGACTTGAGAGCAAGGCCCATAGAACATGGGAAATCTGTAAATAAATATGTCTAGGATCACATTGCAGGCATATGAGCGCTATTTCTAGCTGAATACAGCATATAGGTCTTTTAAGAACATAAGAACATAAGAGAAACCAATGTTGGATCAGGCCAATGGCCCATCCAGTCCAACACTCTGTGTCACACAGTGGCCAGAAATACCAGGTGTGAAGAGCCAGTCCAGCAGTGGGGCCAGGACACTAGAAGCCCTCCCACTGTTGCCCCCACCCCCCCACAGCACCAAGAATACAGAGCATCACTTGCCCCAGACTGAGAGTTCCTATCTATACCATGTGGCTAATAGCCACTGATGGACCTCTGCTCCATATGCTTATCTAATTCCCTCTTTAAGCCATCCATGCTTGTAGCTGCCACCACCTCCTGTGGTAGCAGTCCCATTCACATCAACTAGGGCTTCCAAGTCTCCTCCTACATCAGGAGAGCTCCCACCCCAGATCCTCAGTCCACTGCTGCCACCGGACAGTGTGATGGTGGGGAAATAGGAAGGCATTCAGCAACGGGCCAATGTGTGACATCCCTTCCAGTATAAAACCTAGAGCATCAACATGATGTTCTAGGATTTTCCCCAAACTCATAGAGTTTGGGATGAATAATGCAGTATCATGCTGACATAAGAACATAAGAAGAGCCCTGTTGGATCAGACCAGTGGTCCATCTAGTCGAGCATCCTGAGAACATAAGAAGAGCCCTGCTGGATCACACCAGTGGTCCATCTAGTCGAGCATCCTGAGAACATAAGAAGAGCCCTGCTGGATCACACCAGTGGTCCATCTAGTCCAGCATCCTGAGAACATAAGAAGAGCCCTGCTGGATCAGACCAGTGGTCCATCTAGTCCAGCATCCCATCTCACACGGTGGCCAAGCAGTTCCTCTGGAGGGCCAACAACAGTGCATAGAGGCCAAGGCCTTCCCCTGATGTTGCCTCCTGGCTTTGGGATTCAGAGGATTAGTGCCTCTGAATGTGGAGGTTCCCCTCAGTCCCCATGGCTAGTAGCCATCGATAGACTTATCCTCCATGAATCTATTTAATCCCCCTTTAAAGCTGTTTATTCCTGTGGCCCTCATGACATCCTCCGGCAGCAAATCCCACATTCCCCCCTCCAAAATTTTTTTTTTAAGAATCCCACTTTTTAATCACTCTCTGTGTAAAGTAGTGTTTCCTTTTGTCCGTCCATGAT
>NW_015162506.1:599743-600832 GCF_001447785.1 Gekko japonicus
AGCTGACAAGTCTAACATCAACAGATGTGCCCATCAAGTTCACTGGGTCCTGTGTGAACATTAAATTGACTGCATACTTGCACCAGCTGTGGAACGCAGCTGGCTTCTGCCTACAGCTCTCCCTCGCTGGCTCAGAGCAATTCAGAATATCACAAGTGGAGAGATACTAGATTTGGAGGGAAGATCTTTTCCTGTGGCGCTCTTACAAGCCCGCGTCTCACCAGCTGCAGGAGTGCCACAGCTCCTTCTAGAGACTTCCTGGTTAAAGCTTCACGGTCCGTCCCTCATCTGTTTCTCCCTTGACATGGCTCCATTAGCCCATGTAGGCTGTGGCAGAAGGAGAACATTAGAAGAAAGGTTTCGTGTAACCTTCCTCTGTCTGGTGTGCAGGCTGGAGTGGCTCAGCACACACAAGGTGTGTGATCAAGAATAATTTGTGAGGAGCAATTGTGTTGAGTCCGCACGCCCGGGACAAGCTCCCTGGGATGCCTTATGGATGCAAGAAGAGGACTTTGCAAGTGACTCGGCACTTATCAAATCATCTGGGCCTTTTCTTTTTTGTGCCTACGCCGTGTAGGATTTGTGCCTACACTGCCACAGCAGGAGGGTGGGTTGCCACGCCCAGTGGCATAAGCAGCAAAGCTGAAAGCACGTAGTCATGATGCACTCAAGAAGAAGGAGGAGGAGGAGGAGATTGGATTTATACCCCGCTGTCAGCTAGGCTGCCATATGGTTTATAGGCCTGGAGTTCCGCCTGCCTGACCTCTGTACAAGTTGGTGCCACATTCCTTCCCTCCTGCTTCTCTCATCCTTAACTTATAGCTGACCTTGTATTCCTGTCTGTGCAGTGTCTCCACTTTAATTAACCGTGAGACTAGTTTTGTTTCTCAGCCTCGACCATCAGTTATCCTTTCCCGCCCACGGGAAATGGGCCGATTGGCTCACAGGTGGTGGTGGGGAACCTGTTGAATCCTCTATATCACTATATGCTTGTTCTATATTCGTCATTCCTAACAGTGACCATGTTACTGCAACCATAGTACTAACAATAAAGTAAAACCTTTCTTGGAAGTGTGTGCTCTGTTGTTT
>NW_015162506.1:601665-601860 GCF_001447785.1 Gekko japonicus
GGGCTGGAAGGATCGGGGATGCCTCCCTGTGCCTTCCGTGGCCTGTCCAAGGGCCAGCTTGCCTGGGCTCCCCGCAGCCGTGGGGTGCCCGGGCAAGCCAAGGGAATGCACGGGGTGTGGCCTAATATGCTAATAAGCTGCACTGTCAGGGGTGTGGCCTAATATGCTAATGAGTTTCTGCTGTTGGGTGTGGGC
>NW_015162506.1:601994-609934 GCF_001447785.1 Gekko japonicus
TGTGGGCTATAATGCTAATGAGTTCCTGCTGGGCTTTTTCTAGAAAAAAAAGCCCTGATCAAAAGTATACCTTTAACCAAACCAGGGCTATTGCAGCACCAATGGATACAGCCGGCAAAAGGCAGGGAAAAGCCTTGCCGAGTGTAACAGCGGGGCTTGCTAAGAAATCCTTTGGATGGAAACCAGAGGTTAACCAAACCAGGGCTATTGCAGCACCAATGGATACAGCAGGCAAAAGGGAGGGAAAAGCCTTGCCGAGTGTAACAGCGGGGCTTGCTAAGAAATCCTTTGGATGGAAACCAGAGGAATGTAGGAACGTGCTGGGTCAGCCACTGACTCTCAGCCTGACCACGTGATATAAGTCAGGTCCCCCAACCACACTTGCAATCACATGTAACATCAGCGAACTAACATTCCCAAGTGCTCCGGGGTCCGATTTGGTGAGGCAGGGGACGAGGGGCGTTAGCCTCCCTTCCTGCTCTATTTTCCTGAGCTCAATTTGGAACTAGAGCGCTTGGGAATGTTGGTTCCCCAGAGGTCAGTTCGGGGGGGATCGCGGGGGATCGCAGTTCCCCCGGGTGGGGTACGGGGGGCGGGGCACATGATGAAGCCCTGCCTCCTGCTTCCGGCTGCCCCACTTCCAGGCCTCATTCAGCCAGGAGGAGGCAGGAGAAGAGGGAGGGTAAGTTGCTTCCTCCCTGCCTCTCCCCACCCCTGCCTGCCTGGGGCCAGGGAGGGCCTTGGCGGGGCTTCCTCGCACTCCCGCTGGCCTTGCAGGTCCACCGCCGGATACACTTCCGGTGATGTCAGGGGGTGTGGCATATGCTAATGAGTTATGCTAATGAGTTCCCCTAGCTCTTTTTCCATGAAACGACCCCTGTGGTTTCCCAATGTTACATGTAACTGCAAGCTGTGTCGGGGGATCCCTAAGCTGACTGTAGCTCTTTCTGCACTTGGACCACGCCCCGGGTTTTCTGTGTGTTTGACTCGCGGCCATTTACCTTGCAGTTATCTCCATTGATCTGTTGTATTCTGCACTGATTCTGTCCCACTCCAATTTGCTTGCCTGCCCTGGGTTATAAATTCTTGTTTGCGAACAGGGGTGTTTGTCCTAGGTATGGTGGGAAAGGGGCGGGGAGGATCGAAACCGAGTTAAAAACTCTACACTTAAATCTGCACTGGGGCCACTCCAGATAGAGGGGAAGCCCGTGGCGAAACAGGGTCCATATACCCTGGGGCAATGGTGGTCCGAACCCGGGGTGACCACAATGTAATGCAGAATTCACAAAAAAAACGGGATAAAAAGGGGGTACTCAAGTGTAGTGCAGAATAGCTAGTAGGAGACAGCGCTGAACTAGGATCACATGACCCATCATGAAAAGAGCAAGATACATAGTTTTCATGCACAGGGCTGGTGACTTCGTGCCACCAAACTGAAATAGGAGTATGTGATTAAAAAAAACATACAAGTTCTCGTGCGACAGATCAGCAGGTGCTAGTTTTTCTTGCCGGTTTGGTGGAGTGGGTAGGGAAGGGAGAATTATTCCAGAAATACCGCCTATCCTTCCTGTCTCCCCGCCTCAAGACATATGATAAGCTCTGTCAAAGCTGTTGTCACAGTCGTCTTCTTGATGGGGGGAGGCGGTGAAAGATCTGCAAGCGGGTTTTTTCCCCTGAGTAGCAGGCGCTTGAAATTGGGGAAGGAGTTTAAAGTGTGAAGGAGCAGAGAAGGATCCTTACCGGACCCCCACAGACGCACAAAAGGAGCATGGGTTTGCATGTACCGGGGAGGAAGGATTTTAATGATTAAAAAGAGAGTCTCAAGGCCAGGAAATTGACACAATAACAAAATTAAATTGCTTCCACATTTATGTATCCGACTTATGAAACGGATCGCGCTCTTGCCTCGGAGGAAATAACTCATCGATTGGTTTGCAAACACGCGGGCTCCTTTTTCTCCAAAAGTAAAAGGATCAAGTCGACAAATTAAAGATAAATATTAAATGCCGAGCTTCGAGAACTACATGGGGAATTTGTGCTTTTCTGGCATGGCTGGAGTACAGGAAGGGAGGAACAGAAATCTGCACGGTTGCGCTTGCCATGTAGATGCAGACTGTGTTCTCCAAACAAAAGGGAATTATCCACTCCTGCGAAATCTTGGGATTTCACTAACCCCCCCCCCTGTTCCTAGTCCCTAGGGAGCCAGAGAAAAACTTGAAAACAGATGGCTGGTTTCAAATGAATTCTTGGGAGTAAGAACTTTCTAGCTCAAGGTGTGATTCCTGTGCATGAGGAGGTCTCCTTAGGGTTTCTCCACTGCCCCCTGGGTCATGTACTGTTAGCATGATGTTCCCATCCAACCTCCCCCTCCCCTCCTTTTAACTACCTAAGATCGCCCTGTCCTGGATAGCCCAGGCAAGCTTGAAGCTAAGCAGGGTCGACTCTGGCAAGTACTTGGATGGGAGACCTCCTTGAAATACCAGAGGTGGGAGCAGGCTTCATCCAGGCACCTCTCTGGATATCCTCCAGGCCCCCAGTAGGGGTCACTCACCAGAGGTCACCATGACTGCCAGGTGCACACACACACACATGCACATATGAAAAATACCACGTCTCCCCAAAATAACTGCCTAAGATACAGAGCTAGAAAACCTTGAATGAGCAGATGTGTGTGGGGGGGAGGGGGATGGATGGGGTGATCCAATGGTGTGCAGAGATGTCTCAGGAAACAGGGCTCAGTCGAGCCCTCTGGTGATCCCTCCACACACTGATGCTGCACCCAGATTGGGGGGGAGAGGATCATATCCTGCAAGACGGAGCTCTTCCACCAGGCTTTTGAATAGGAGCCGCCACCACCACTGTTCCACCAACGCCCTATAATTCCCGCACACTGTCATCACTGGTGCGGGCTCCATCGGAGGGAGTGGGACATGCCTAGGGACAACAGGGGGGTACGGTTAGACAACTATATCATGGAGAACGCCATCTTGATTGTAAGAATTTGGATATGAGTAGAGAGCACCGGAAAGTGTTTTAAGAACTTTTGTTAATTATTTAATTGCTTATTTTGTAATTTTAGTCAGAATTTTACTGTTTTATTGTTATTATCTGGCGTTATGCCCTTGTTAGCCGCCCTGAGCCTGCGGGGAGGGCGGGGTAGAAATCAAAATAAATAAATAAATAAATAAATCATGGGACTGGAGGGCCTGTTGGTCGCTCTTCCATTCTACTGTCCAAGAGGTGGGGAGGGGGTGTGGCTCAGTGGCTGAGTCAGTGCCTGGATGGAGAAGGTTCAATCTCCATCATCTCCCATTAAAAGGATCAGTGATGGGAAAGATCTCTTCCTGAGACCCTGGAGAGCTGCTGCCAGTCCGAGGAGACAATACTGACTCTGGTGGACCAAGGGTCTTGTTCAGTATAAGGCAGTGTTAGCAGTCAGAAACCTTCCTCTGGCTGAGAGGCAGGTCATAGCTAGAATATCCACAAACACCCTTCTTAAAATACTACTTCAAAAATCATAAGTGCAAGGCACTGCCTGGCCTAAAACGAGACAAAATGGATGCCAGTCGGAAACAAGCCTGGACATGTAATTTAGAAGTGTGAGTAAGAGCGGCTGACTGTCTACTGCCCCTCCCACACCCCGGAGAGATGCACAATTTAGGACGATGGGTCTCCCAAAAACTTACTCTCCCTTGGACTAATCCCATCAACACCCAGCATCATTTCCCTGCACCCATTTACTTAAATTAAGCAACACTTAATTCTATTCACCTAACCCATTAGCCCTTCCTGACAGGTACTTGTAAGGTCATCAAACCTCTCACACATCATTGTCCACCTCAGAAAAGCCCATTAAGTTATTGTTTTTCTGGCAAATGTGTCATACCTGCCAAAAGGCATATTTTGCCCTATATCCGGTGTCTCTCTCTCTCTCTCTCCGTGCCCTGGATCCTCCACATACACCCCCACTTTGCTGGGCTCTTTTCTCTCTCAAAATGCTGGTCATTTTGCTGCCTCCGCGGATCTCTCCAGGAACGGTAATTATCGCCCTTCCCTGGAATAACTTCCTCCCTCTCCTCCCTGTGTTTCTCTTAGTTGGCTCTTGTGTGTGTGTTTATTGTGTGTATTTTGTTTTATTCTTTCTCTTTTTCTTAATAAAATCTTTTCCAGCTGAACATCTGCCTGGTTTATTTTGAGAGTTCTCTTAAGGGAAAAATCCCCATATACATAGGTGGAGAATCCCAGTTACTCCCTTTCACTCTGTCTCCTTAAAGCTAACTCCCCCAACTAGTTAGGGGACTGTCTCTTTGGGTAACAACAGCTTTGTGTGTTCATGTGACACAGTATCCTTGGCATATCTTTAGGAGGTAGGCTAGAGAGAAACCTACTGAGCTTAAAAAGAGAGAGAGAGCTAAAATGGACCTTGACTGAACATTCTAACCGACTATACCATCAGCAGCACATAATATTTCACAATAACAAGGCCCCCTTGGGGTTGGATCCAGACTAAATTTTCCAATGGCAAAATGGAAGTTTCCTACCTCCCACTGCATGCCGCTGATCTACATGAAATTCTCCTCCTGGAAGACAGGGGGCCCTGACAAATGACAAAGGGGATCTGGAGCAGAAAGGGGGGATTGGTAGCAATTGCCAGTTTAGTCTTGACCCAACCCGTTTTCTGCCTCCCTCTGCCTTTATATTATGCAAAGACTGCAGCCAACCTCTAATGGGGCTTAATGGAACACCAGGGATCAAACAGTCCTCACAGCTGTTGACATTTACATAATATTTTCTGTCCACCATCAAAGGTACACATAGGTAAGGGTAGTTCAGGAGGATCTGTGACCATTGTTCTAGTCATCTGTACAGGGGATATAGGTAAGAACAGGGCTATTTTTGGGCAGGAGCACACAGGAACGGAGTTCCAGCTGGCTCCCGAGTTGGCCACGCCCAGCAGGAACTAATAAGCATAACAGGCCACACCCAACAGCAGAAACTCATTAGGATTGGCTACATTAGGGGTGTGTGGCCTAACATGCAAAGAAGTTCCTGCTGCAAAAAAAGCCCTGGGTTTTGACAATAAACAAAGTAAACCGAATAAGAAGCAAAAGGTGGGTGTGGCTGGATGACCACACTTCTGGGAACATGGGGTGTGGCTTAATATGCTAATGAGCTGTGCTGTTGGGGTGTAGCCTAATATGCTAATGAGTTTATGCTATTGTGTGTGGCCTATTATGCTAATGAGTTCCTGCTGGGCTTTTTCTACAAAAAAAGCTCTGGGTAAGAACGGACTTATTTTAGCAATGGTTGGCAAGCAGACTGAGCATCACAGGGAATGAATCATTCCCTTATTATTTTATCACAGTTTTATCTTGTCCTTGTCAAGAACTCAAGAACATAAAATAAGAGAAGCCATGTTGGATCATGCCAATGGCTCATCCAGTCCAACACTTTGTGTCATACAGTGGCCAAAACCCAGGTGACATCAGGAGGTCCACCAGCGGGGCCAGAACTCCAGAAGCACTCCCACTGTTGCCCCCCAAGCACCAAGAATACAGAGCATCCCTTGCCCCAGACACAGGAGGTCACTGTATGCAGAGCAGGCTCATTTCACCCTCACAACAACCCTTTCAGGGGGGCTAGGCTAGGCTGAGAGACATTAGCTTGACCAAAGCTACATGCAAGCTAATGGATGGGCAGGTCTCAGATGGATGAGACAAACTGCCTCCATTTTCCTTGGGGCTGTGCAGGAGAGGTGGTTCAACCTCCATCCAGTTGGCTTATTCAAAACAGGGCTCCCTGAATGGTTATTAGCTTTTTAATGGGGACAAATACATGTCTTTTCTCCTTTAGAATACTAATAGACTAGCAGGGAATCTGGTTTTGAATAGCAAAACAGAGTGAAGACTGGAGGATTAAAGCCTTTCTTCCTTCCCTGCATAGCCCTAAGGTATATTTAAGCTGTAGAAGCCTGCAATTTGTATGGCAATGGATGAAACAAGGTGTATGATCCGTGTGAGACTCAAATTTCTCACAAAGAAGACCAACATTCTAGCTGATACTCCACACTGGAGCCCTGAAGCATTCCTGAAATTCCTGCTTTTATTCTATCAGTATCTGGCTGAAGCAGAAGGCACGACTTCTGTGTGTAAAGTGCTTTGAAATCCCGTGAGTGCCATTTTGGCTGCGTGCATGTAATGCCACGCATGGAATCCAGCTTCTGGTGCACCCCTGCAAATGTGGATTTTTCAGACTCTGCAATGCAGGATCCTGCGCTGTGCACATAGCTGGAAGGCAAGCCATAGAGTGAGAATGAGCCAACGCATACTGGTTGTTGTTGTTGTTCAGTCGTACAGTCGAGTCCGACTCTTCGCAACCCCATGGACCAGATCACGCCAGGCCCTCCTGTCTTCCGCCGTCCACTGAAGTTGGCTCAATTTCATGTTCGTTGCATCTATGACACTGTCTAACCATCTCATCCTTTGCCCTCCCCGTCTTCTTTGACCTTCAGTCATTCCCAGCATCAGGGTCTTCTCCAGTGAGTGCTCCCTTCTCATTGGGTGGCCAAAGTATTTGAGCTTCAGTTCCATTATCTGGCCTTCCAGGGAACAGTCAGGGTTGATTTCTTTTAGGATTGACTGATTTGATCTTCTTGCAGTCCAGGGGACTCTCAAGAGTCTTCTCCAGCACCATAGTTCAAAAGAATCTATTCTTCGGCGCTCGGCCTTCCTTATAGTCCAACTCTCACAGCCATACATGACTGGTTACCCATACACAAAAATGGTCGTGACTTGGTAGAGGAAGGGAGAGGACTGAAAAGGTGTGAGCAGAAGGGCAAAGGGGAGTGGTTATCGGTGGGCCTGCCTTGATCTTCCATCCCATATGTTGTATACTCTCCACAGAGTATGGCAGTGGCCTTGTCCTGTCAAGTTTATAGCCTCCACCACCATGGCTGACCCCATCCAACATGTTGTGCCACTCGGTGCTGCTGCTGTTGTTGCTGGAAGCAAAGCCAACACAACTGGCGTGTGTTGATGAATGATGGACTTCTCAAAGCAAACGGGAAACCAATGTTCCCTCTAAACTGTGGAGTCTGTGATTATCGGTGGGCCTGCCTTGATCTTCATCCCATATGTTGCATACTCTCCACAGAGTATGGCAGTGGACTTGTCCCGTCAAGTTTACAGCATGCACCACCAGTCATGGCTGACCCCATCCGACATGTTGTGCCACTCGGTGCTGCTGCTGTTGTTGCTGGAAGCAAAGCCAACACAACTGGCGTGTGTTGATGAATGATGGACTTCTCAAAGCAAACTGGAAACCAGTGTCCCCCTAAGCTGTGGAGTCCTGTGAGCAAAAATTCTACTTTGTGAGCTACTGGCATTAAAGTTGTGAGCAGGTGATTTGGCAACTGCATAAATTAGCTTGCTCTGGAGCCATCCTTCCTGAGCGAAGACAAAAATGTGTGAGCTGGAGGCTAAAAAACTGTGAGCTAGCTCACACTAACTCAGCTTAGAGGGAACACTGCTGGGAACCAAGGGAGATGGTGTGACTCCAGACTTTCTATGCTCGTCCCCACATTCCGCACCCAAACCCGTCCCGAACTTCAAAGCCATCTCTCGTCGGTGGCCGCTAACTCGGTAGGTATAAACACCAGCACCACCCCCCTAAGGAACTACACAGCTAATTTTGTTTTGCTTTTGAGCCATAGTGCTGCAGACGTTTTTTTTGGTATGCTGTCATCTTAAGCAGTCACCCCACATCAGGAATCCCCAACTTTTTAAAGCCTGGGAGATGGTGTGACTCCAGACTTTCTATGCTCGTTCCCACATTCTGCACCCAAACCCGTCCTGAACTTCAAAGCCATCTCTCATCGGTGGCCGCTAACTCGGTAGGTATGAACACCAGCACCCACCCCCCTAAGGAACTACACAGCTAAT
>NW_015162506.1:610173-619421 GCF_001447785.1 Gekko japonicus
CTTGGAGGATTGGCTACATTAGGGGTGTGTCGCTTAATATGCAAATGAGTACCTGCTACAAAAACAGCCCCGCCCCCACTACAAAATGGCTGCCTCAGGAGGCAGAGTTTAGGGCCACTTCCACACTGCCATTTTTGTCACTCATTTGTCCCTATCGCTTCAGGGTTCCCCCCCCACCAATGTGTTTTGCTCTCTCTAGTAATCCCAGAGGGAGCAAAACACATGTGGAAAAGGGGGGGACGGGGACCCAAAGCAATAGGGACAAACGAATGGCAAAAATGATAGTGCATAAATGGCTTAGGAAACCCGTCCATGGAGAGGAGAGGGGTAATTAAAAAAAAAAATACACTGGGAAAGATGAGTGAAAGAAAGAGAATAAAACCAACACTACGGTGGCACCTGCGGCTGAAACAACAGTATTTTAATCTGTACAGCCAATCAGTTCTCCAGTGGCTAATTAGAAGTCTGGCTGGGCAAGAGCCCCCCATGGCCCAACCCACATTCTAAGAACACTAGGGGGGGCACCAGGGAAGGATCCATGTCGGGGACCCCAGCTTACACCCTAACAACAGCCTCTTCTCCAGAAATGGCTTAGGAAACCCGCCCATGGGGAGGAGAGGGGTAATTAAAAAAAAAAACACTGGGAAAGATGAGTGAAAGAAAGAGGATAAAGCCAACACTATAGTGGCACCTGCGGCTGAAACAACAGTATTTTAATCTGTACAGCCAATCAGTTCTCCAGTGGCTAATTAGAAGTCTGGCTGGGCAAGAGCCCCCCATGGCCCAACCCACATTCTAAGAACACTAGGGGGGGCACCAGGGAAGGATCCATGTCGGGGACCCCAGCTTACACCCTAACAACAGCCTCTTCTCCAAGCTTGTAATGGCCAGCTTCACCATCGGTTCACCACTTCACAGGGAAACTGATTTGTTTGCTATTCTGATGGAATTAAGTCGCTGTTACTACATTTTAGTGGGTGTTTCGATGGCCAGCATTATGGTGCGTCCGGATGCTGACTTGGGTGACCAGTTGGAAATCCGGCATATAAAGAGGTAAATGGATTAAAAGTAAATAAATAGATATGTGACAGTCCAGAGACTGTCACATAACACAGCTGCACTGTTAAACTTAGTAGAAGACCTTGTGAAGACCTTGAGGGGTTCTGTTATTAGAGAGTCAACATGGAATGTTTCCTTCAAGAGTTGATAAGTAGTCATTGATAAGAATTGGGATTGCTGCACGCTCAGATAAAGCAAATATTGTGAAACAAATTGTTTTCATTGCACAGTATTTGTTGGCATGTGAGCGATAATAGAAGAAAGTTTTCTACAGAATTACTACAGTAAACGTTTTTGCAACTTATCTTTATTGACTCTGTTATTTTTGTCACGGATGTTGTTTTTGTGAATTGCACTGTTAAACTTAAGCAGGTCTGGCACTCTATACTACCTAGAATAATAGAGTCGGAAGAGACCTCCAGGGTCATCTAGTCCAACCCCCTGCAGAATGCAGGGAATTCCCAAGAGGCCACCTGGGATCAACGGCCGAGGTACAAAGAAGGACTTTAGATGCCTCCAAGGGCTTGGGCCTGTCTACTGGGTCTTTTCCTCCTCATTTAGAGCAGCAGAGGATCCCAAGCCAGATCCCAGACTGTTTTTGAGACCCCTCTGTGTTTCAGAAACGGGTCTACAATGCATCGTGGAGCACGATTATTTGAGAATCACGCTCTGCCCTCCTGAGCAGAGTTATCACCTCCTAGGTCTACTGAAGACAAAAGGGCTTAGAAGTGTGTGACTCTGCTTAGGAGCACACTGAAAACCACAAATTCCTTTACATGTCTCGCTGTTCTTTGGATCCGGTTACCAATGAGCTTTTGGCAGGCCTAAGTGCAATACAATGATGATAAACGAAAGCCATAATTTGTTCTAGGCAACAATCAGCAGGCCCCCGCTTAATGTATGTGTATATACCCTATACGCACTCTCTTTGTCTTAACTGCCTGAATGGCCCTTGCTGGTTATACAAACCGGGAGAGGTAAAACAGGGAAAGCCTGCCAGAACCTACCTCATTAATAAAGTCCCCAATGTCCCCAGGATGGGGGATTACAGGCCTTATAGGATATTGGGGCTCAGCGCCAATTGGTCTCTCGTCTACTCGTCTGACTCCATTTGCCTTGTTCAGAACATGATCCATGCTCTCTGGCTGCTGAAGTTGGCTTAAATCATAATCCTGTAACAAATGGAGAAGCAGGCAGTGAGGATCAAGCAGATTTCCCCTGAAAATCTTCGAGTGGCTTCTACGCTATCCGGGCATATAAATGACCTGATTGGCTCGAGTCCAAGGGGAATGGGAGAAGAGTCGCTCGGGGCACGTGGAGTCAGGCATTTTGATGTCACCCTGGTGGAACGGCCCACCATGGGGCAGGCTCTGAAGAACGCGGGGGATAGATATTCCCGCGAAACAATAGATACAGAGACGTAAAACGAGCCACCCTGCTACTGATAGTAATTTCAAAATGACATGGAAAGCTATTGGCTTGGAGCCACTGGGGGTTCTTCCACGGGTGCAAGAATCTATACCCAAAGAGTGTGAACTTTCTCCCTTCCCCCCCTCCCAAAATGACAGCATTTCAGTGCAATCTGTTGGCAGAGGAGGAGGACAAGGCGTACTCAGGAGCCAGGATAACAGAGCATGGCTCTTTTGGTGATCAGTTACCCAGTCCACATTCAAGCACTTGATGGCTGAGAATGGGATGTGAGGATGCAACATGGCCCAGCCCCTCCCCCCATTCCCCTACCTTCAAGACCAGCTATTGGTTGTTGAGATCAACAACCCCACTTGGAATTAGAAGAGCCCCTTTCATTTCCCGGATGGCTGTAATCTGGACTCTGAATTAAGTCCCAGTTGCCCTGGCATGCGGTGCCAGGCCTGAGAAGAGATATTGTCGCCTTGAAGTGATATAGGGTTACCAACCGCAGGTGGGGACTGGAGATCACCTGGAAGTACAACTCATCTCCCATTTACAGAGATCCGCTCCCCTGGAGAAAATGACTGCTTTGGAGGGTGGACTCTGTGGCATTATATCCTGCTGGGGTTGCTTCTCTTCTCTTCTCTTCCCTCCCCAGACCCTGCCCTCTCGAGACTCTGCCCCCCAAATCTACAGGAATTTCCCAACCCAGAGTTGGCAACCCTTGTTTCCCTGAACCCCCTATCTCGATTCTTCTGCCTTGCCATAATCTGTGGTGTTTCCTTGATCCTCCAGGCTGTCCTCTCCACCCTCAGGGAGGTAAAGGAAGGGTCTGCTTGCACTGCAGTTGCCACAACAGCGTCTGAGGCCTGTATATCCGGGAGATACCCTATCCCTCACCTGGGACCATTTTGGCCTGGACGTGGATTTGGGAGGGTACTAAACATAAGAGGATAGGGATTCAACAGTAATACTACACTCTCGGAACGTTGCAACAATCAGTATATTTTGGTGTGTATTGGTGTTTTTCTAAGACCGCAGATGCAGCTAGAATATGTTTGGAACCAGCTAGTCCAAGTTGTATCATTCCTGATACTACTAAACATAAGAGGATAGGGATTCAACAGTAATACTACACTCTCGGAACGTTGCAACAATCAGTATATTTTGGTGTGTATCGGTGTTTTTCTAAGACTGCAGATGCAACTAGAATATGTTTGGAACCAGCCAGTCCAAGTTGTATCATTCCTGATACTACTAAACATAAGAGGATAGGGATTCAACAGTAATACTACACTCTCGGAACGTTGCAACAATCAGTATATTTTGGTGTGTATCGGTGTTTTTCTAAGACTGCAGATGCAGCTAGAATATGTTTGGAACCAGCTAGTCCAAGTTGTATCATTCCTGATACTACTAAACATAAGAGGATAGGGATACAACAGTAATACTACACTCAGAACGTTGCAAAAATCAGTGTATTTTGGTGTGTATTGGCGTTTTTCTAAGACTGCAGATGCAGCTAGAATATGTTTGGAACCAGCCAGTCCAAGTTGTATCATTCCTGAGAATGTATGAGATATAAGTAATAGTGTGTGTGGGTCTGTAAATTGTGGTGGGGTTTAGGCTGCCTAGCATTATTCTCTATTAGCCTCAGCATAAAGTTCCGTCTCACCACGTACTATTACCTGTAATGATAATTTCTAGACTTAATTGGACCTTCTTTGGTTTGCAAACGTAGAGGTTTGAACTCACTATTATCTGAGTCAAAGTTGGATTTTATCGCCAGAATGAAAAATAACCTCACTGTTGAAGCGTAGGTGCTTTTTGTGGAAGGCTGCTGACGGGAGGGACTCCCGTGGTTATTTAAGGCCACCTAAGCTCATCAGAAGTTGGTCTGGTCCTCCAGAGAAGAAGCTCTCCTTACCTGGTCTTCTTCTCCCCCTCCTTCTTCGTCGTATTTCAGAATGTTGTCCCGCACATCATCCTCGGGGTCGATGAGGAGCTGTTTCGTGTGCCGCTCCTTTTCCCGACGTTTCATCCACACCACAAAGAGCAACACCATGGCTGTGAGGGAAGCAGTGAGAGAGATTCTGCTGAGTGAGGGTGAGTGATGGCTTCTCGTGGACTGGTGGCCTCAGTAGAAGAACGCCAGCAAGGAATGTGCCCTCCCCTTTTCCTTGTCATCGATGGACTATAACGGGGAGCACAGAACTCGGTCTTGAGTTGCACACAACTGAAGACAGATGGCAGAAACAAATGCCATCTCTTGTATTATAAAGATCTGTTTTGATTAAGCCAACAGTAGGGGTTGAGGGCCCTGACCCGGATGGCCCAGGCTAGCCTTATCTCTGAAGCTAAGCAGGGTTGACCCTGGTTAGTTATTAGGATTGGAGACCAGACCACCAAGGAATTCCAGGGTTACTATGGAGAGTCAGGCAATTGCAAACCACCTCTGACCGTCAATTATCTTGAAAACCATATGGGGTTGCCATAAGTGTACTGCAGCTTGGTGGCACGTCCCACCACTATGGGCTGGGGGTGTTGTATACAGGTCCAGCATCTGGATTCTGAACACTGTCGATGCACAAGCATGGACGGCTTCAAAAGGGAATTAGATAGGCATATGGAACAGAGGTCCATCAGTGGCTATTAGCCACAAGGTATAGATAGGGGCTCTGGGGCAAGTGATGCTCTGTCTTCTTGGTGCTTGGGGGGGCTAACAGTGGGAGGGCTTCTAATGTCCTGGCCCCACTGGTGGATCTCCTGAGGGCACCTGGTATTTTTGGCCACTGTGTGACAGAGTGTTGGACTAGATGGGCCTTTGGCCTTATCCAACATTGGCGTCTCTTATGTTCTTATGTTCACATATTTCACCCGAGCGAGCTAAGTGACTGCATACCATTGTAACACTGAGCGCGTTACAAAACATTGTTTGAATAGGAATAATTTCTTCCTTGGTATCTGAAGACAAGCCACGACGCCTACAGTCGCTTCAGGAGAAAATCTTAACAGGCTTATTTTAACATGAGCATTCACAGGCATCTTTCCCATTCATCAGAGGAAAGAACTGGATTGATACCGTTTGGAGCAAAGGAGGCAGAGTGGGAAGAACATCCCTGCTGCCTGCCGCAGTCCTGTACTGTCGATCTGTTCTTCCTGAGCCTGGAAATATATTTGGTTGTGGCCAGAGGTGTGGAATGAAGTTCGTGGCCCACACCCATGAATGAGGTGGACCATCAGATTTGAGACTGCCCTGAGTTACAGTTGGTTACTATCTGCCTATCTGATTTAAGTTGCATTTTTATTGTATCTATCAATGTTGTCAGACACATTTCTTTACAAAATTTATATTCCACCTCTCTACCCAATTAGGGCTAGCAAGATGGCCAACAATGAAAAACAGAACATTATAAGAGCAGGAGACAGAACCAACCATTGAAACTTGAGGCAGGAGGGAGGGATGGTGCGGGGAATGGCAGGTGAAACAAGGAAGTCTTCAACTGCTAGCGGGAAACAGTTACAGCAAGGGACATATATCCCTGGGGAAGGAGTTCCATAATTTTGGGGCCATGACCGAGAAGGCCCTGTCTCCCATTGCCACCCATGCAGCCTCGGTGGAATGGAGGCACCTGAAGATGACCACAGCAGTTGAAATGGGCCCCAAATTGTTCAGGGCTTTAAAGGTCAGAAGCAGCACCCTGCAGTGGGCCCAGAAACAAATTGGGAGCCAATGCCCTCTGCCTTGGGGTTGCCAACTGCCTGGTGGTAACTGGAGATCTCCTGGGATTACAACTAGGGATGTGCATTCGGTTCGGATGAACCAACCAACCCCCCCCCCCCCGAATAATGCCTATTCGGCATTATTTGGGCCTGGCTAAAGCTGAATACAGGAGCTGCAGTGGCTCAAGTGGTTAAGACGCTGAACTGCAGGCTGTGGAAGGGCGGTAGTTCAACAGTTCGAGACCCGGGTTGCCGCATGAAGGAGTGAGCTCCCGTCTCTAGTTCCAGCTCCTGCCAGCCTAGCAGTTCAAAAGCAAGAAATTGCAAGTAGATAAATAGGTACCACTTCGGTGGGAAGGTAACAGCGTTCCGTGCGCCTTGGTGTGTAGTCATGCCGGCCACATGACCACGGAAACGTCTTCGGACAGCGCTGGCTCTTCAGCTTTAAAACGGAGATGAGCACCACAATCCTAGAGTTGGATTCAACTGGCTTTCGAACAAGGGAACCTTTACCTTTACCTTAAAGCTGAATCAGATACTCTAATCTGATTTGGCTGGCCAAACAGGGATTCCCCAAATAGATGCCGTATATTCGGCATTGATTTGGGGAAGCCCTTTGCTGGGCGAGGGGAAGGCATGGGGAGGCATTTCCCCTGGGTGAGGGGAAGGAGTGGGTGGGCCAGGGAAGGCCGGGGAAGGCAGGAGGGGCTACCTTGGAGGGCAGCGGGCTCCCTTCACTGAAGGGAAGGCAAATTGCCTTCCCTTCAATGAAGGGAGTGTGCCTCCTCTGTGGCGCAACTGGGGGGGTGTTTAATTTTTAAACCTCCAGTCGTGCTGCAGAGGCGGCATGCTCCCTTCATTGCGGGGCATCCAGGCAAGCCAGCCCTCGGAGGGAAGGCAGTTTAAACTGCCTTCCTTGGCTTGCCCGGGTGCCCCAGGCCGAAAGTGATTCGGCTGGCTGAATGACTCCTGAATTGGCTTGCGTTGCCGAAAGTGGCAAATTGGCACCTTTGAGGGCAGGCGAGCGGGGCACCTGCTCTTTTCAAGCGGGGACCGTGCATGCCTGCCCTGCCAGCGGCGAATTCGCTGTTCAAGCGAGGCACTTGCTTTCCCCCTAACCTAGGTGGTGCTCAGCTCTTGTGGGCCTTTCTTATATCCCCCGGGGTAATGCCGATTGCCACTTTGGGGTCAGGAACAGTGTTCCCTCTAAGCTGAGTTAGTGTAGGATTTCTGCCTTCCTCTGGACACAGAGCAGGGGCCACTGGGGGAGTGGGAGGGGGGCGTGGCTGTGAATTTCCTGCACTGTGCAGGGTGTTGGACTGATGACCCCTGTAATCCCTTCCAGCTCTATGTTTCTGTGTTCTATAAGGAGGTCACCCCAAATTACTTCGGACACGTTGTCCATTGTCTTCCCTCCCTCCACCAAGGATACTAGAGCCTTCGTGCTAAGAAAAGAATCAGTGGACTTTGGAAATATTTGGCCTGAATCTCCAATGCATCCCAGAACTGACATCAAGATGTTACAACAGAACAGCCACCGGGGCTGGTGCGTTCTCTAGTATTCCCCCTCCCACACAGGGTCGAATAAATCCCTTCAAATCCGCAAGATGCTGCAGCTGGGCTAATTTCATTTTAATGATGTGCGATTCTCTCAGAAGGAATGCAACAGAGGCTGGATAAAACATTAGTTCACATAATCCAATTTGGACCTATTCTCCTCCTTTTTATGGGCTTTCTCTCTCTCTCTTTTTTCCCCCTTTCCAAAAAGAAAAATCACATTAACAAATGCTCAGAAATGGTCTTTTCAGCTGCCTTGCTTAGAAAGCAGATCTGAGCCTCTTTTGAACACTTTGCAGAGAGAGGGGCCGGTGGGTTTTGTAGAGCGAGAGAAAGCAAGCTGTGCAACTGGAGGTCTGCTTTGGCCCAGATAGAGAACTTAGGCTGGTCTGGTCCAAAGAAGAGTCGGGGTGGAATTAAACAGCCTGCATTTTCTTTCCCGTCACAGGCTGCTTTAGGGGAAGAGATTCTCCACTTTGCGGTTTTTGTGCAGCCAATTGCTTCGGCCTGCTTCAAGGACCACGCAGCTGCAAGCCTCATGTTGATTCCAAGTGTTCGATCATTAGGGACCCGAGGGTCATCCCGGCTCCCAGATAGGGTTACCATACAATGCTCCCTCTAAACTGTGGAGTCTTGTGAGCAAAAATACTACTTCTGAGCGGTGGCACAGAGGAAGAAGAAGAAGAAGAAGAGATTGGATTCATACCCCGCGCTTTACTTGGAGTCTCAGAGCGGCTTACAAACTCCTTTCCCTTCCCCTCCCCACAACAGACACCCTGTGAGATGGGTGGGGCTGAGAGAGCTCTGACACAAACTGCTCTTTTTCAAGGACAGCTGTACCAGAGCTTGTGACTGACCCAAGGTCACCCAGCTTGGTTGCATGTGGAGGAGTGGGTAATCAAACCCAGTTCTCCCAGATTAGAGTCCGCACACTTAACCACTACACCAAACTGGCTCTCTATGGGAGAGGGGAGCGGAGGCACAGAGGGAGGAGAGGGGAGCGGTGGCACAGAGGATTTATCCTCTGGTTACAGTAACATCTGAACAGAGCTGCTGTCAGTTCTAGCCCGCGCTGGTGTGAGCTACCAGCCTTGTCCCCAGCTCGCCGTCCACCCAGCGGTTCGAAAGCTTCGGCGAGTAGATAAAATGGGTACCACTCCTTAGAGAGGGTGGGCACACTAAACCCCCCTAGTGGGGGGAGGTGTTAGCCGGCGAAACGGAATGTCCAGCTCGTAAGCTCGTAAGCCTGGAAAGATCTCTTCGGCATTAAGAAGCCTGCGATGGGCCAATCCGGCCAGGCGGTGGTAGTGTGACGCTGTGACTCGAAGCAGTTCTGGAAAAACTGACGTCATCAAGCCAAGCCGAGTGAATGCCGTCTGGAACACGTCTAAGCCTACAGCTGGAAAAAAAACTCATCGGCTGCAAACGTGTGCGACTTAAAAAGATTTATATATGTTGTCCTCCGTTACCCCCTACGAATCATTGTTAGTCCCTTGTTA
>NW_015162506.1:619605-649382 GCF_001447785.1 Gekko japonicus
ATTTATACCCCACCCTTCACTTGGAGTCTCAGAGTGGCCTACAAACTCCTTTCCCTTCCCCTCCACACAACAGACACCCTGTGAGGTGAGTGGGGCTGAGAGAGCTCTGACAGAAAGTGCTCTTTTTCAAGAACAGCTCTTATCAGAACTATGGCTTGCCCAAGGTCATCAGGCAGCTACAAGCAGAAGAGTGGGGAGTCAAACCCGGTTCTTCCAGATTAGAGTCTGAGCACTTAACCACTACACCAGACTGGCTCAATTCCAGATCAACAAGATCAATTCCCCTTTAGGAAATGGCTGCTTTGGAGGGTGGACTCCAACATGGCATTATACCTTTATTTATTTATTTAATTTATACCCTGCCCTATTCCGCAAGTGGGCTCAGGGCAGTTTACAGCATAAAATCCACTTAGGTCCCTCCCCTCCCCAAACCTCAGAGAGCCAGCTTGGTGTAGTGGTTAAGTGCGCAGACTCTAATCTGGGAGAACCGGGTTTGATTCCCCACTCCCCCACTTGCACCTGGCTGGATGACCTTGGGCAAGCCGTAGTTCTGATAAGAGCTGTTCTTGAAAAAGAGCCGCTTCTGTCAGAGCTCTCTCAGCCTCACCCACCTCACAGGGTGTCTGTTGTGGGGAGGGGAAGGAAAAGGGGTTTGTAAGCCGCTTTGAGACACCTTTGGGGAGTGAAGGGCGGGGTAGTAATCCAATCTCTTCTTCTCCTTCTTCCCAGGCTCCACCCCCAAATTTCCAGGGATTTCCTAACCCGGAGCTGGCAACCCTGCTCCCGGAGGAGTACGCCAGTATGGTAGACATGTCTGCAAACACGTTTCTGGCATGCCCACATTACATTTTAAGCTGTACACTTAAAACCTACTAGAAACGGACTATAAGATGTAATGGGTGAAGCCGCTGGTGTGTTAAACCTGCATTTCTTCCTGTGTATTTTGAATGGCTTTTCTTCTTTTGCCAGTTTAGCTGGCAGGATGGCTTTATCAAGGAAAACACATGAAGCTGCCTTATACGGAATCAGGCCGTAGGTCCTTCGAAGTCAGGACTGTCTACTCAGACCGGCAGCGGCTCTCCAGGGTTTCAAGAAGGGGTCTTTCACATCAAATCTTACCTCTGATCCTTTTAGCTTGAGGTACCAGAGGGATTGTACCTGGGACCAGTGTTCCCTCTAAGCTGAGTTAGTGTGAGCTAGCTCACATTTTTTTAGCCTCCGGCTCACACATTTTTGTCTTAGCTCAGGTAGGATGGCCCAAAGCAAACTAATTTAGGCAGCAGCCAAATCGTTCGCTCTCAACTTTAATGCCAGTAGCTCACAAAGTAGGATTTTTGCTCACAAGACTCCACAGCTTAGAGGGAACATTGCCTGGGGCCTTCTGTAGGCAAAGCAGATGTTCTGCCACTGAGCCACAGGAGAACATTGTGGGGAGAAAGGGGGTTGGCAGCCCTAACCAATGGTCTGATCCAGATCTCCTTATGCACAGCTTGGCCTTTGCTGACTTTCAGTAATGATAAAGAATGGGAGGAAATCCTCTGCTTGTGAAGACTCCAGGGGATTCATACCCCAAGATACATATTTATTTAGTACTTTTTAATCCGTCCCTTTCTCCAAGGAGCTCGGCTCAGCCTCCCTGGCTCTGCATGCCTTCATTTCATTCTCACAACAACCCTGTGAGGTAAGTTACGATGAGACCGAGAGAGAGGGACTGGCCCAAGGTCACCGCAGAAGCGTCATGGTCCAGCAGGGATGAAAACCTGGATCTCCCAGGTCCTACTCTGACACCGGACCGCCACACCACAGGGTTTTGTTTTACAAAGTGGTTTAGTCACGCCGGCCACATGACCACGGAAACATCTTCGGACAGCGCTGGCTCTTCGGCTTGGAAACGGAGATGAGCACCGCAACCCTAGAGTCGGATTCGACTGGCTTTCGAGCAAGGGAACCCTTACCTTTACTTTTTTGGATGGGAAAGTCTGCATTTTTTGGTTCTTTCGTTTTCCGCCTTCCAAGTGCCATTAGGATTTTATGCTACGCAAAAAAAAAAAAATCCACTGGTGTGAAGAGAAGAGGACCGGACAGCTCATTACAGCCTCCGTATGTCAGCTGGCCCCTCTCCCGTTTCTGCTCGCAAAGCAAAATGGCTTTCAGATTGCTCAGCGTCGCTTTAACGCTTTCCCCAGGTCTTTTCTGGAGGCAAATGAAACACAAATGTAACTCTTATCTCTGACCGAAAGGGGGGGGGGGAACAAACCCGCTCAGCTATTTACGCCATCTATCAAAGCCTTTGGTCGTCTCTTACAAACCCACAAACTGCCTGGTGTGTGAAAACAATATTAGAATGGGTGTTTTTTTTTAAAAAAGCAACAACTCTTTTTTTTTGGGTCGCACACGTAGAAAAACTGTCCCATTAACGCCTCTACAGCTACCTCGACAAAGAGGCTTTCGACCTGTCAATAGCAGATACGGCTGGCTCTGTTTTTTTTTAAAAAATGCGCTTGCATGAATAGAAAGCTCTATTATAGCTGCTGGGCCTGTTTCCACTCCGCATGGGGTGTTCTTGAAATCCATTGTCTTCCCTCATCTCAGGCTCTTCTCTCCCCCCCCCCCCATATTGCTCTTCAGTATGTTAAAGACTGCAGCAAAACCGGAGCCCCGGTGGCTAGTGAGACAGTTTGCTGGAGGCCGTGAGCCTCTGAATGATCAGTCCTGAGGGAGGGGACACTGGAGGACAGGGCGAGGTTCCACTGGAGCTCTGGGGGGTGGTAGCTCACTACTTGTCAGGCGGGTGTCTATTGCCCGGCTACAGGGTTCGCAGGACCCTCCTGGCAACCAGTGTGTGTGGGGGAGGCCCAGGCAATATCACCAGTAACATGGTGACGGCACTTCCAATGTGTACCGGAAGTGACATCATCATGGTGTGACGTGGCGGCGATGGCGTGATATCTGGGCAAAAACTCTGTGGTAAAAATGGCTTCTACCATAGAGTTTTTGCCCAAATACCAGAATGTCACTGTAGCATCACCAATATGATGTCATTTCTGGTATGTGCTGAAAGTCAGGGCTATTTTTGGGCAGTAACGCACAGGAACGGAGTTCCGGCTGGCTTCAGAGTTGCCACACCCACTACAGCCCAAACCTCTGTGTGTGTGGCTACAGAGGGAAGGCCTGGAGAGCGACACCCCCCCAGCGACTCCGAGGCGGGCGGGTGGGTCGTGGGGACTGGAAGGATCAGGGAGGCATTTAAATGCCTCCCTGTGCCTTCCTCGGCTTGTTTAAGGGCCGGCTTGCCCAGGCAAGCCAAGGGAAGACATGGGGTGTGTGGCCTAATATGCGAATGAACTGCGATGTCGGGGTGTGGCCTAATATGCTAATGAGTTTCTGCTGTTGGGCGTGGCCTATTATGCTAATGAGTTCCTGCTGGGCTTTTTCTACAAAAAAAGCCCTGCTGAAAGTGATGGCTCAGCGTTGCTGGTGATGTAGCCTGGGCCTGCTCCTGCTAAGTCCACCCGCTGGCCAGCTGATTGGAGGCAGGGGGTGGGAGCTGGGGGCAGGGGATCCCCCACCTGCAGTGTGTGTGGGGGGGGCTAGCAACCCTACCTGGCTAGCAGCACCCAGCATGGCTGTGGTTAGTCACTCCACAATTGGGAAGGGCATAGTAGTAGTCGTCAGTCCTCTACTGCCCCCTCCCAAGTGACCCTGGCAAGGCCATTTCCCTCCATCTTATTTATACCATGCTTATTTCTTATTTATATCCTGCCTTTCTCCGTGATCAGAGACTCCAAGCGGCTTTTCGCATTGTTCTTCCTGCCTCCCCTTAATCCCCACAACAACCACCTTGTGAGGGTAGGTTAGGCTGCGGAATTATGACAGGCCCAAGGTCACCCGGCAGGCTTCCATAGTTGAGCAAGGGATTCAAACCGTGTCATCCCAGCCATGAAGGCGCTTGGGAAGATCCTTAAGTGTAAGGATGTGTTGCTGGCGACCAAGATCAAGACAATTCGTACGGTAGCAGTCCCCATTAGTATGTTAAACATTACTATGAGAGTCAGTTTAGTGTGGTGGTTAAGTGCGCGGACTCTAAACTGGGAGAGCCGGGTTTGATTCCCCACTCCTCCACCTGCAGCTGCTGGATGACCTTGGGCAAGCCATAGTTCTGTCAGAGCTGTTCTCTCAAGGATAGTTCTGGTAAGAGCTCTCTCAGTCCCACCTACCTCACAGGGTGTCTGTTGTGGGGAGGGGAAGGGAAAGGATTTTGTAAGCCACACTGAGACTCTGAGTGAAGGGTGGGGTATAAATCCAATCTCTTCTTCTTCTTCTACGTATGGGTGTGAAAGCTGAACAATTAAGAAACCTGACAGGAAGAAAGCTGATTCGTTTGAAATGTGGTATCTCCGTTTCCAAGCTGAAGAGCCAGCGCCGTCCGAAGACTTCTCCATGGTCATGTGGCTGGCATGACTAAACGCTGAGGTGCACGGAACGCTGTTATGTTCCCACCGAAGAGGTACCTATTTATCTACTTGCGATTTCTTGCTTTCGAACTGCTAGGTTGGCAGGAGCTGAGGCCAGAGATGGGAGCTCACTCCGTCACGCGGCACTCAGGTCTCGAACTGCTGAACTACAGGCCTTCCTGTCTGCAATTCAGCATCTTAATCTCTGAGCTGCCGCAGCCCTGCACATTTAAAGAAACTCATAATTAAGAAAGGGGGTATGCAAATAAAGAAAAGTCAAATAAACCCGGAGGGAGGAGACAGAGAACCGGAGGAGAAAGGAGTGGTAGGAGGTGCTTCCTACAACCTGAGAGATAAAAAGGGCAGATGCCCCAACACCTTTAAAAGACAATACTAATAATAACCCAAAAGGACATTACTAATATAATTAACCTCTTTATTTTTGACAGGTAAAGAAGAAAGAAGATCTTGACAGGTAAAGAAGAAAGCTGAGAGAGCTCTGAGAGAACTGTTCTTCAGAGAACAGCTCTGAAAGAACTTATGACTGATCCAAGGTCACCCAGCAGCTGCATATGGAGAAGTGGGGAATCAAACCCAGTTCTCCCAGATTAGAGTCCGTGCTCCTAACCACTACACCAAACTGGCATCTTTAACCACACCAGGTGATGTGAATGGGGACCGCTATCTGATTTCATACTGCAAAACGGATGTACGGTGGCATGCCCATTCACATGTGGTCTGTGTGCGGGGTTCCCAGTTCAACATGGGACATTTGTACACAGCACCTGCTAGGGTGGAATGTACAACTCTGGACCCAGGTTAGGGCAGGGCTGTGGGACCAGGGACTAATTCTCTGCCAAGCCACTTGAACCCATACGTGGAGATGTACAACAAGGAGGGTGACACTGGAGGGGCTCTACTCACTCATAGCCATCAGTGGCTGTTATGTCCGCTGCCTGCCACTAGGCGACAGCGACTCACTGCTGAGCTTAACTCCCTAGGAACAATAGGGACTAGGCTCCTGGATTTTCTTTGGGGAACCAATGGGGACTTTGGCAGGAGGTTTAAACCCACCAATAGGATCGAGAGGGGTTCCCAGGTACTATATATAGTTGGCCACCCGGCTGGCATTCTGTGTTCTAGTTGTGTACCAGTAAACCATGCTGATCATTACATCCGTCTCTGTGGTTTCTACATGCGTCTAACCCACTACACAAGGCCCAAGGAGCAACAGCACCTGGCTCCTGAATAAGCCCCGTTGCTGGCCGGTGGACCCACACTATCATCCACCAAGCCCCTGGCCATGTCAATACATGAAGCTGCCTTATACAGGGTCAGACCATTCATCCATCCAAGTCAGTATTGTCTACTCAGACTGGCAGTGGCTCACCTACTGACAGATCCTTTAACTGGGGATGGTGGGGATTGAACCTGGGACCTTCTGCGTGCCAAGCAGATGCTCTTCCCCTAAGCCGCAGCCTTTCCTCTGCCACGCTTGGCTTGGAGGCAGCATGGGGAAGCAATGAGGGTGCCTTGCTTAGGCCGACAAAACACCTTGAATTAGCACGGTGGGTGACAGAGCCCACCCCTAGCTTTTGTTCGAATGAAGTTTTTTTTTAACAAAACAAAACTTCCCAAAAAAATCAAAGTGACAACCTAAGTGGAAAAGGTCTTCCTATCCCAAATTCCATTTTTCACAAGTGAAATAAGCCTAGGTTATCTGCTGAACATTAAAAAAAGTCAATTAGAATGACAATGAATGTAAAAAATACGCGTTTGTAATAAAACCCATAATTTAGAACAGGATAATGGATTTGAAAATGGAAAAAACCAGGATTCTCCTAAATCAAATGTCTTTCGACGGCAGTTAATTTCAGTCAACAGAATTTTCTCGAGTGTTTAAATCATACTTTAGACTTTGATTTATATGCAGAGCAGAAAAAAGTGGGGGAAAGAAAAAAAGACATCTTCTGCTTTATTGCTCCCGTTACTTCCAATGCCATTTTTTTTACTATGTAAAATACTAAAAATTGGCATTAAGAAGCTTTATTATGTTCAACAATCTTAGAAAGCAGATGTGTACTTATAGCTCATTACCGTCACCTCGCTGTAAAAATTAACATGCGCGGGTTCCAAATTCGCGGTGAGAATGTAACTCCTCATTTTGCATGTGTAATTGGAGACGGTTGTGTGGTCATCCCAGGGATTTTTTTCTATCCTTCAAGATGTGGTCATTCTCGCGGGGAACTACACATTATAGTTGATGTAGGGATGCTGCCAAAAATGGCCTTCTAGTTTAAATTATTCTTATCTGTTCCGACCCCCACACCCGTAATGTGGAGGCAATAATTTGGCTGTCTTGAAACGTTTTCATATTGTGACTTTCTCTGTCCGCTTCCATCTAACTTGCTGCCGTTGACAGTGTCAGGGAAACGCATAACTTGACAGCAGTGTGACCCAGCTAAGGATTCTTGCAAATTGCCGGAGAAGGGAGGAAAGAATTAGCCTGTGGGGGTGGCTGGTTTTGGTGGCACCCCACTGTGGTCTATCGGTGGGGGTGGAAAGCGACATCAAGTTGCAGCCGACTTACGGCGATCCCGTAGGGTTTTCAAGGCAAGAGATGTTCAGAGGTGGTTGGCCATTGCCTGCCTCTGTGTCATGCCCCTGGCATTCCTTGGAGGTCTCCCGTCCAAATACTAGCCAGGACCGACCCTGCTTAGCTTCTGAGATCAGATGAGATCAGGATAGCCTGGGATACCCAGGTCCGGGCAGAAAAATGCATATTGTGATGGTAATGTGACATAGATAAGGATTCCTGCACCTTCCTGGAGGAAGGCGGAAAGGATTAGCCACCGGGGGTGAGGCTGGCTTTGGTGGCACCCCAGTGTTGTCCATTGGCAGTGGTGGAAAGTGCCATCGAGTCACAGACGACTTATAGGGACCCCGTAGGGTTTTCAAGGCAAGGCAAGAGACAAATGGAAGTGGTTTGCCATTGTCGGGCTGTGTGTAGCACCCTGGACTTCCTTGGTGGTCTCCCATCCAAAAGTTAACCAGGGCCGACCCTACTTAGCTTCTGAGATCTGCAGAGATCAAGCTAGCCTGGGCCATCCAGATCAGGGTGTGTTGTCCATCAGCTCACAGCTGACTTATGGTGACCCCCGTAAGGTTTTCAGGGCAAGAGACACTCAGAGGTGGTTGGCCACTGCCTGCCTCTGCCTCACGACTCTGGTATCCCTTGGAGGTCTCCCATCTAAATACTAACCAGGACCAACTCTCAGCTTCCAGGATCTGACAAGATCAGGCTAGCCTGGACTATCGAGGTTAGGGTGTGTTGTCCATGACATGGTCTTAAATCCTCTGTGATTCGCAAGTGGAGCACAGCTCGGGGAGTGAGATTCCGCCCACCTCTAACTCTCACTTCCGCCCACTGAACCACCTGACAGTTTGTTCCTGGGGGGGGGGGAGCACAGGAGGAAAAGTGGGGGTCTGCCAAGGCAGAGAGGAATGAGTGGAAATCACCTTCGCTCCTCTAACGATGAAAAGGCCCTTCTGCCGTTGGAAATTGACGGTATGATACAAGCCCCGAGGTCGTCCTGCTCTTCCACAGATCTCTTCGGACATGTGAAAGAAATTGTGCCTTCGAAATGTTGGGGATTCCACTTTACAGCATCATCCTGACATACATAAATACTTTGTGCTATTATGAACTGGTGTTCTGATTTTGTCCTAAAGGTAAAGGTTTCCCTTGCTCGAAAGCCCGTTGAATACGACTCAAGGGGGTGGCGCTCATCTCCATTTCCAATCCGAAGAACCAGTGCTGTCCGAAGACTTTTCCGTGGTCATGTGGCCGGCATGACTAAATGCCAAGGCACACGGAACGCTGTTACCTTCACACCACAGTGATGCCTATTTACCTACCAGTTTGGTGTAGTGGTTAAATGTGCGGACTCTAATCTGGAAGAACCGGGTTTGATTCCCCTCTCCTCCACTTGCACCTGCTGATGTGACCTTGGGTCAGTCACAAGCTCTGGCACAGCTCTCCTTGAAAAAGAGCAGTTTGTGTCAGAGCTCTCTCAGCCCCACCCACCTCACAGGGTGTCTGTTGTGGGGAGGGGAAGGGAAAGGAGTTTGTAAACCGCTCTGAGACTCCAAGTGAAGGGCGGGGTATAAATCCAATCTCCTCCTCCTCCTTGCTTTTGAACCGCTAGGTTGGCAGGAGCTGGGGCCAGAGACGGGAGCTCAGTCCGTCATGCAGCACACTCGGGTCTCGAACTGCTGAGCTACTGACCTTCCGGTCTGCAGCTCAGTGTCTTAACCTCGGAGCCACTGGGGCCCTTTGTCCATTATGGATAACCCCAGTTTCTTATGTCAGAGCCACCATATGGTAAAGTGGGTTGGTCAGCTTCTGTATTAAAAGGGAAAGGGGAATTAAAACTGAATAGCAGGCAGGAGTTGTGATGTTTGTGAACATTCTGTGTCACTAGGGTGCCTGCCAGCCAAAGCAAGTAAGCCTTCTTTGAATGCAGCGTCTTCTATCATTGCTTTTGCTAAAAGGCCTTCAGAATATCCATGAGAAAGGCAATTGCAAGCCCCAGGTAGACCTTGGACTGCGTTTAAAAACATCACTGCTGGGGGATATGTGTACAATTGCCAGCTATTACGCTATGTGCTACCTTTAAATGTTTTAATTAATGGATCAATTAAGAACATTTGTGGCACACATTAAGGGTGACTTAGCACAACATCCCATTAACATTATTGGAAATATCAAGGTAAAGGTATTGTTGCTTTTTTTGAAACATACATTTTAAGATACGTTGTTCTTCATTCTTACATCTGCCTACTGTGTTATGAAGGTAACTTATATGTTAATGAAAGTCCTGATAGTGTTGGATCTACTTCAAAAGTGAGCAGATAGCTTTGCTAGTTAATTGAAAATGTCAAGTGCTTTGATGCAAGCCCTCCCCCAGTCTTAAATTCAAGTTATAGTTCTACGCTCTGTGTTACATTTGGCATGATTTGCTTAGCAATACTTTAATAGTCTTGTTTATTGGCTTATATCCACAACTTTTTCCTGTGCTAAATTCTGTTTTAATTATTTGAATTTATGCTTATTTTTGTGTTTGTCCTACCTAACTACCTACCGACCTATCATCCATCCATCCATCCATCCATCCATCCATCATCTATCCATCCATCTATCCATCCATCCATCCATCCATCCATCCATCCATCCATCCATCTATCCATCCACCCACCCACCGGTCCTTTCTGCACTTAGATCTCATCCCTGGTTTTATCAGAGTTCAACTCGCGACACAATACTTTGCATTTATCCCTGGTTATAACAGCATCCGTTTATCCCGGGACAAGTGTGGGGTGAAACTGGGGTGACCTCAATGTAATGTGGGGGAAAAAAACCACCCCGAGATAATTACAGGGGTGAACTTGCGTGTAGTGTAGAATGTAAGTTCAGAGACAGGGTTGAACCAGGATTTAAGATCTAGTGCAAAAAGGACCAACTGTGACCTCTCATGGGGAGTTCAAGGCAAGAGATGAGCTGAGGTAGGTTGCTATTGCCTTCCTCTGCATAGCAACCCACGTCTTCCTTGGTGGTCTCCCATCCAAGTACTGATCATGCCCAACCCTGTTAGCTTCAGATATCTCTCCCTCCCTCCCTCTCTCTCTGCCTCTGGCCTGCAGTCAAGCTGAGGATGACCAAACAGTCCTAAGCAAGCAGAAAACAAACAGATCATAGGGTTCCCACTTCTAGTAGCAGCCGAATGACTTTTGATTTGTGACTGAGAAGGCAGCTCCTTGTTCCTGACAAATCCTGAAATCTGCAGGACTTGTGATTGATTCACCCAGAAGGAGAACACCTTGAGGACCTCATGTTGGGACCACTTGCCACCCGCCATACTTACTTAGTAAAATGATGATACATATCAAGATGGCAATGATGGCTCCAGTTCCCAGGCCGGCTGCCGCGACAGCTCCGATGATAGTACAGTCTCCATTCTCGTCACACGGGCACACCTTGACTTTAATAACGGACATGTTAAACAGAGGAGGGTTCCCGGAATCTGTCACAATGATCGGGACGTCGTACACGCCGGCTTCCAAGTACATGATCCGTAAGCTGAGTTGGGCATAGTCACCTGTAAGGGAGCAACATGGAAAGCAGTAAGTCACTGATGGCACCCTTAATAGTGTGTCCATAGACAAAAGGCGGGTTTTGTTCTGGTTCCAGAGGAGGGCAATGAAAATGGACGGCAGGCCTGGAAACTAGCCCTTTAAGGAAAGCTGAGGGAGCTGCTTATGTTTTGGAGAAGACCAAGAAGAGCCATGATCATGCTATTCAAATCCTGTGAAATGTCTGTCATGAGAGATGGTTAAGACTCTTTCTCTGCTCCTCCAGGGGGGGAAGGCAAGATCTAATGACCTTAAGGAGAGGAGATTTCAGCTGAACATCAGGAGGAGATTTCCTTAGGGTAAGAGCCATTCAGCAGTGGAAGAAATCCCACAGTAGGGGAGCTGGACATAGGGTTGCCAGGTCCCCCATGACCACCAGAGGGGGATAGGGGTTAGGATTGCTAGATCCAGGTTGGGAAACACCTGGAGATTTGGGGGTGGAGCCTGGAGAGGTCAAGGACCTCACTGGGGTACAATGCATTAGAGTCCACCCTCCAAAGCATCCATTTTCCCCAGGGGAATTGATCTCTGTAGTCTGGAGGTGAGCTGTGATTCTGCAGGATCCCCAGGTCCCACCAGGAGGCTGGCACCCCTAGTTCGACAACCTCAACCTAGAGAAAGTAACGACCTGGTCCTATGAATGTGAATCTCATTTTGTTCAACCGGAGTTACTTCCCAATGAGTGCGTACAAAAGACCACTGTGAGGGAGGTGGGGCTGAGAGAGCTCTTGAGAGAACTGCCCTTGAGAGAACAGCTCTGAAAGAACTTATGACTGACCCAAGGTCACACCAGCAGCTGCATGTGGAGGAGCAAGGAATCAAATCTGGTTCTCCCAGATAAGATACAACTGAAAGAGTAGAACCCAGCAATTTCAGATGGCAAGAACAAACACAATATTGCTGAACAAGTTCATAATATAATATATAAGACAATACAAATGCTGTTATAATTATTATTTTGTTTCCACAGATGGATACATCAAGAGACTAAAGTCTCAATGCAGGCAGGACGAACCTTCCCAGGCTTGACTGTCCGTTTCGACCTTTCGTCTTTATCAAACGTCAGTTTGTAGAAGTCTGTCTTCAATACATGATTTTCAACAATATGTGCAAAGTTTCAAAGGTGGCTACTTCAAGCTCTCATAGTAAACAATTCCATTCAGGATAATGCATTGAAATGTGTGCAACAAGACCTTTCAAGACAGACTTCTACAAACTGACGTTTGATAAAGACGAAAGGTCGAAACGGACAGTCAAGCCTGGGAAGGTTCGTCCTGCCTGCATTGAGACTTTAGTCTCTTGATGTATCCGTCTGTGGAAACAAAATAATAATTATAACAGCATTTGTATTGTCTTATATATTATATTATGAACTTGTTCAGCAATATTGTGTTTGTTCTCCCAGATAAGAGTCTGTGCTCCTAACCACTACGCCAAACTGGTTCTCCAAGGTGGGTAGACCTCATGGTTAAGATGCCATAGGCCAGGTTCTGTGATAAGGAAGTCACTGCTTAAGAGCCCTATTACAGCTGATTGTGGTTCCGACACTCTTCTCCACCCCCCTACTGTCCTAGTAATCTTCCCACTACCCCAACTTTTAACTCTGTTTCTATATTAAAGTAGAAAAGGACAGTGACTTTTTATGCAATTAGAGCTGGAGGAATGATCATTGATCCTGATTGTGGCTCGTGACAATAAAAATGGAACATAAGGAAGACTGATAATAGCTTCCCCCCCGGGCTATTACAGATGATTTATCCCCAATTCGGTCCTGATAACTGTGCGTAATTATGAACTGCATTAAAGCCTAGAGGGCTGGGGAGCCAGAGCACCAATGAAAACGAGGACGAGTCCTGCTCAAGTCCAGATCCATGCCATTTCTCATTAGCCATCTTGCTTATAATGTCACCCAGAATGTGGGCTTTGAAATATGTGGGACTGAGGGGGGCGGTGGGAAAAAACAAAAGGAAGTTAGAAAGTTTGAAGGCCGATCCCCCCGGTGCCCACGAGTGAGCCAAGTTCCAAACGCCATCGGTGTTGCCTGCCCAGTTTACCGTTTAGCCGCGTAATGGTCCAGTTCTTCCTGATGGCAGATGGCACACTTGGCAGCTCAAAGACAAAGGGGCCAACGTTTGGATCAATGTCAGCGTCAGCGGCTGTGATGTTGATGACATTCAGGCCTGGCTTTTCACAGATCTGTGCATCCTTTGGCAGGAGCTCAGGAGCGTTATCGTTGATGTCAATTAGGTAAATCTGCAGTGTGCCAGTGCCGCTGGCTGGAGGGATACCTAAATGGGGAGAAGATAGTTTCAGCGAGTAATGGTTAAGGTTGGCGTGGGAAGCGGCAGGCGCAGGGACATTTCCCCTCATCTCCAACTCTGATAGACCTCTGGATGAAAGAACATAGAGAAACCATCAAATGAAACTGTTAGGGGCATAGTCCTGATGCGGTACAGCTAAGGCATTTGGTAATCCTCCAATGGACTATTTGCCATTCTGTGTCAACAATGCCCTACTACTCTCTGTGTTCGAGAAACAGGTCTCTCTGCAAAACAATTAATGGGCACAAATCTGACATTAAAAATCGCAATATTCAGAAACCAGCAAATATCTTCCAGGGCATTCTATCTCTGATCTAAAAGTTACTGTTCTCAGGCAACGGCACTTCAAAGGGAGAATCCACCATGAAAAGGCTGAATTAGAATTCATTAACAAGTTCCAGACTATTTACCCATACCTCTGTCTTAACTTGGACCTGTGATTCCTAACTCCCTATAGCTAGTGGTATTTTGCATAGACTTCTATTATTTCACATCGTGTCCAATAATCATGCACTAACAACAGTTGGGGAGGTGGAGAAAATGAATGGAGAAACTATTCTTGATCATCTATATACTTGATCTTGATCTTGGAGTTGCCCAGAGACACTGACCTTCTGTAGGCTTAGGACAGATAGAAGAGGAATAGATTGGATTCTTCACTACCCAGAGGAGTCTCAGAGTGGCCTACAATCTCCATTCCCTCCCCCTCCCCACAACAGACACCCTGTGAGGTAGGCGGGGCTGAGAGAGCTCTTCTTACAATGTGGAACTTGCAGAAATTACGACCCAGAGATTAAGTGATGGCTTAGATGGCTTTAATGTAGATAAATTCATGGAAGATAGGTCGGTCAATTGCTACGAAGAAAGTTTGCTAAATGGAACTTGTTCTGAGGAACCTCTGAGTTCCAGCTGCTGAGGAAAAATAACAGAGGAAGGTAGAAGCTGTCTGCTCTGCTTTCAGCACCATCTGAATGGTTGCTTTTGGAAAGAGAATATTAGACCAGAAAAGTGGGGACCCGCGATACTTGCAAGGAGGAATACCTTCCCCCCCCCCCTAGCCTTCTTCTACCTTGCCACTGCAGGTCCCAATCACCCCTCACCAACACCACCACTGCAGGGCTGATGCAGCTTCTTTTACTGTCCCACATTGCCATCCTCAGCAGCGAACCTGGTGTGGCTCCCGGAGGGGCTGATGAAGTCCCCCCATCACTCCTGCTGGGTCCAGCTAGGCTTCCTCCCCTTTCCCAGACCCACAACAGAGAAGGAGGAGGTCTGGGGGGGGTGATTAAACCCCCCCATTTATTTATTTTTCTAGTTTCAAGTTTTTCTGCAGACTCAGGGGTCCCCCGAGTTTATGGAACTATGTCTTCTTTCTGTGTGGCCCCAGTCCACAGAATGAGATATCCATAGTTGGGGCCAAACGTTTGCTGTTGGAATACACAACAGCCCTGGGTCTGATCCCAGCTACAAAGGATCAGGTTCCAGTTTACTGCCTTTAGCCATAGGCCGTTACAATGACAGAACAATATAACAATAACATCTGTATAAACTTCTAAAACCAGAAGAATTAAAAACTAGGTTAGGACACGATAAAACATTATAATAATTCCATCTCTCCCATCCAGACAAAGGCAAAGACGGGTTCTTTTTGCTCCTTTCTCCGCACCTGTCAGAAAGCGCAGTCTTTCCCCTCCCACTATTGCAGGGACGGGAGAACTTATGGATCCGGGCCATCTCCCTGCCTTGCCAGTACTTAAAGTTCAAAGCATCCTTCAAGATCAGAGGTTAGCAGTCCTAACACTTGTCTTTCTCACAGCCGGGGGGCCTCCAAGAGAAATGGTGGAGCCTCCAAATAAGAATCGGCCATGCAAAAGTTACAAGTTCAGCCTCTCCACTTAGGATTTGACGTCCATAAAGGTTAAAAGCCGTCACTGTCCTGCCTAATCCTTTGCAAACGAACAAACCGAACAAAAAATAATAATAATACCCCAGTTTCTTCAGCTGTCTGGGCCTGCATGCTCCAGTAACTTCCCTTTCGTTAGTGGGGAGGAAAAAAAAGGAGAGTCCATTTCCTTCTAAGCGGTTCGATATTCTTCGTTCCTTCCATTTCCCATCCCTAGTGAACTGTGGGTTGTTTTGTTCCAGGTCTCTACTCTGTTTCCTCTGATGGGCCATGCCAGAGCACTTTTTAAAGCTCATGCTCCTGATTCTTTCTGTCTTTCTAACCCTTATAACACTAACAGAAATGAATAATAATAATAATAATACCTCTCCACCAATTCTTCCCAGATATTTTAGTAAAACGTTCTACCTTGCATTGCTTGTTTGTTTCTGCTGACTGAAGAGTCTCCGCATCCCAGAAGAAGCCTTCTAAATCCCTTTCTCATGATTGTAACGTTAACTCACCCAACCTCAAGGTCTAGAAGTGCAGAGATTCTGCTTTCTCTTTGGCAGCCCTGGACAGAGCTCCCTTTAGACTCTCCTTCCTTGATCCGGCACTGCACTGGCTGTACCCACAGAACGCAAAGCCTGGAAGGTTAAGCGTGGCTTCCTGCATTCCTTGTCAGTCCTCTGATGTGCAAATGCTTAGCGGTGTTTCTGGAGTACCCAATGGACAGACCCCCCAGCTGTTTTTCTTTTCAACTGAGGGGGCTTAAATCACCTTTGCCTATTAACATACCAACTTCCCAGGACAGTTTCCTAAAAAACCCAAAACACTATTCAAAGAGATATAGATTTGGAGGGGAAATGCCAATGAAAACGTAATGGCACAACAGCGCCTTGCATAGACGCGGAGGATCTCTCGGTTCCATTTAGTGTGACTATTCGAGCATAAGACGAAATAATATTTGTTTCGCTTTTTTATTTTCAAAGGGCAATTTGCAGCGTGTTTTCTCAGAAATTCCTCAACATTTGGGTTTTTTTAATCCCTGGAAAGTAGAAGAAAGTGAGCCAAAGTCCCTCAAAGGTTGTTTGTGAAATGTCCCCAGGGGAATGGCCAATTAAGCTACTCTGCAAAACATACAAGCTCCTGGCACAGAATCTGAACAGACTAGAGTTGCCAGGGCTATTTTGGGGCAGGAACGCACAGGAACGGAGTTCCGGCTGGCTCCCGAGTTGGCCACGCCCAGCAGGAACTCATTAGCATAATAGGCCACACCCAACAGCAGAAACTCATTAGGATTGGCTACATTAGGGGTGTGTGGCCTAACATGAAAAGGGGTTCCTGCTACAAAAAAGCCCTGGGTTTTGACAACAAACAAGGTAAACAGAATAAGAAGCAAAAGGTGGGTGTGGCTGGATGACCACACTTCTGGTAACATGGGGGAGCGGCCTAATGTGCTAACGAGCTGTGCTGTCATGGGTGTGGCCTAATACGCTAATGGGTTTCTGCTGTTGGGTGTGGCCTATTATGCTAATGAGTTCCTGCTGGGCTTTTTCTACAAAAAGAGCCCTGATAGATCTGGGGTTAAAGCTGATCGCCAGGCAACAGAAATCAGCTCACCTGGAGAAAATGGCTGCTTCAGTAGGTGGACCACATGGCATTAATACCCCATTGAAACCCCCCTCCCCAAACCCTGCCCTCCTCAGGTTCCACCCCCCAAAACTCCAAGGATTTCCCAACCCAGAGCTGGCAACCCTAGTGCAGACGCCGAAGTTGTAAGGAGAACATCTCAATCTCTTCTTCACGCTACCCCAACCTTTGGAGAGACAGGTCCTTTTTGGTGGCTTCTCCCCAGTTCTGGAATGCCCCACCTTTCTGAAGACCTCGGTCAGAATATTTTACAATGCTAGGAAGAGACCTTTTTATTTAGCCATCTTTATTTTGTTTTCAGTGCTATGTGTTCTATTGGGATTTTTTTCATGTGTGTTGATTTTGGACGGGAACATTTGATACATGTTTTTATACTCTTCGATTGATTGTATACTGTCCTTGTATGTTCTTTGAGGAGAACTGGTCCATAAAGAATATTAAGAAGAAGAAGAGAAGAGATGGGATTTATACCCTGCCCTTCACTACCTGAAGGAGTCTCAGAGCGGCTTACAATCTCCTTCCCTTCCTCTCCCCACAACAGACACCCTGTGAGGTGTTGGAAATACCTGTGTTGCAAGGTCTAAATTCAGTCATTATAGGGTTAATGTGTTTACCTTGTGTGCCATTGTTTAGACTGACCTAGAAGGTAACTTGGCACAAAGCCAATGGGGAGAAAACTCGGAAACTGGAGTCTATTTACTAACAATCATTGGTTAATGTATTCAGGTGATTTCCTTCTAGGGTCAAGAAAAAAGAATTCTAATGTACAGGCAAGGTTCAGCTTTCCCCTGCTCAAAGCCTTGCTTCTGCAATAGTCCTGTAATTTTGTCATACCACGAGGTAGGTGGGGCTGAGAGAGCTCTTTCGAGAACTGCCCTTAAGAGAACAGCTCTATAAGAACTTATGACTGACACATGAAGCTGCTTTCCACCATTAAACCATAGTCTATCTAGCATGGTACTCACTTTAAAAGTGGCAGCCATTCTTCAGCATTTCAGGCAGATGATGGTCTTCCCTAACACCCATTACATCTTTTAAAGGGAGATGCCGAGAACTGAACGTGGGACTTTTTGCATGAAATGCAAGGAGGAGGAGGAGGAGGAGGAGGAGATTGGATTTATACCCCACCCTTCACTCGGAGCCTCAGAGCACCTTACAATCTCCTTCCCTTCCTCTCCCCACAACAGACACCCTGTGAGGTAGGTGGGACTGAGAGAGCTCTGAGAGAACAGCTCTTAAGAGAACAGCTCTGAGAGAACTTGTGACTGACCCAAAGTCACCCAGCAGCTGCACGTGGAGGATTGGGAGTCAAATCCAGTTCTCCAGATTAGAGTCCTCTGCTCTTAACCATGATACCAAACCATTCTACCCCTGAGTCACAGCTCTAAACATAGCTCAATTTTTTTCCTCATTCAGTTTCAAAACTAAATTAAATGAAATCATGCGAACCACCTGTCGCACATTGCATTGTTCCATGTATGCACTATGATTTCATTAAAAATGATATTAAAGTGCTATGCGCTACTGGAGGCATTGTGCTGCTACTTGCATAAACGGGACTGAGTGAAGTACATTCTCCTTTCCACTCATGCATACAATTTCTCATTAACGAAAAGGGCTATGCTAAAGCTTGAGCTCACTTGGTCAAGACCTTCCCTGACCACGGTTATTCATGCTTGGAACCATGATACTCTTTTGAACCCAATGCACATGTGTTTCCCTGACTATGAAGATCTCTGAAGACTTAAAAAATCAGCCATCGAGAGCTTTTGCTCAACTCTTGTCTATCCTACAGGACTTGCATTAAAAGCAGAGGGGACACGCAAATTTCGACACAAAAACCGAAATGCACGAAACTTTGGCTCAGGTCTATTGGCTATAATGCTCATTCGCATTACAAATGGCTCCCCACTCCCTCTCATAGTAAGACTTATCTGAAGGTGGCATTATATGAAGCCCAACAGGTTCAAAGGCAATAGAAGGCTCAGATGCTGGACACTCCTCCTTGCGTTATCAGTTAGCAAGTGTTTTCAGTGAAGGAGGACTTTAAATAAAGTAAATAAGATATAGGAATTTAGACAAGGGGTCTCATTTAATGAGATGGTGGGTGATCCATGAATTCTCTCCAGCATTTCTTGTTAAAAAAACGTCAGCAGCAGATGCAAAGGGCTCTGTGCATCTGGGCTGTGGTGCACTGGGGCGGGAGGAGGACGTTCTCTCTCCGAAGCTTTCCAAATCTCAACTGCTCTGGAGTTGCTATGTGTCCCATGGGGGATATACATACCAACTCAGATATTTACTTTTCCCCATGGGCAAATAGTGGATGTGTTGGGGGGTTAATCGGCATGAAGAAAAGGGTTAGACACCATTCTTCCACTCTGTAGTCCCGATCTGAATTTCCAGCTGCTGCCACTAACAGTTGTTTTTTTTTTAAAAAAAAATTGGCAGATCCATTCACAGATCTCTAGCATGGTGACTCAATTTGCTGTTTATTTCAGTGTAGTGGTTAGGAACGCAGACTCTGAAAAGGGTTAGACACCATTCTTCCACTCTGTAGTCCCAATCTGAATTTCCAGCTGCTGCCACTAATGGTTGTTGTTGTTTTTTTAAAAAAATTGGGAGATCCATTCACAGATTTCTAGCATGGTGACTCCATTTGCTGTCTATTTCGGTGTAGTGGTTAGGAACGCAGACTCTAATCTGGGAGAACCGGGTTTGATTCCCCACTCTTCCACATGCAGCTGCTAGTGTGACCTTGGATCAGTCACAAATTCTTTCAGAGCTGTTCTCTCACAAGCAGTCCTCAAAGAGCTCTCTCAGCCCCACCTCCCTCACAGGCTGTCTGTTGTGGGGAGGGGAAGGGAAAGGAGATTGTCAGTCGCTCTGAGACTCCTTTGGGTAGTGAAGAGCAGGGTATAAATCCAATCTCTTCTCTTATGTATGTATGTATTTATTAATTTATTTATTTCTGTCTGTCTGTCTGCTGTCAAGTCACAGCTGACTTCATTATTTGAATTTATGCTTATTTTTTGTTTTTCCTTCCCCTCCCTTCATCTATCTATCTATCTATCATCTATCTATCGGGTATAAATCCAATCTCTTCTCTTATTTATTTATTTCTGTCTGTCTGTCTGTTGTCAAGTCGTAGCTGACTTCATTATTTGAATGTATGCTTATTTTTTGTGTTTTTCCTTCCCCTCCCTTCATCTATCTATCTATCTATCATCTCTCTCTCTCTCTCTTCTATCTTCTATCTTCTATCTTTCTATCATCCTATCTACCTACCTATCTACCTACCTATCTACCTACCTACCTATCTCTTTTTTACCCTGGTTTTCTCCCCAATGGGTACCCAAGGCGGCTTACATCATTCTCTCTCCTCCATTTTATCTTCACAACAACCCTGTGAAGGTAGGCTAGGCTGAGAGAGTATGACTGGGCCCAGCTCACCCAGTGAGCTTCCATGGCATTGGGGGGGGGATCTGAACCTGGGTCTCCCAGAGACTAGTCTGCCACTCTTAACTATTAGACCCCACTGGCCCTAAAACAGAACCTAGATGGTCCGAATCCACCACACGGCGAAGCTATGGGTCTGTCATTCCTTTTCTTCATGCCCACTGCCCCTTGAAGCTGTTTTGTGTGCTGAACTATAGCCCCCCTAAAAGTGCTGAAGAAGGCTCTGAAAGTGGATCTTTGTAGAAGTCCACTTCCAGACACCTGCCTACCTCTCCACACAACCAGTGTGAGGAACACCAATTTGAGGCAAGTTTGCCTTGGACATACAAGGCCAGGGGTCACCAACATGGTGCCCGTAGGTGCCATGGCACCTGCTGACACCTTTCCTGGTGCCCACCAAGTGTTTTTAGAAAGTGGGTGGGGCCAGGTAGGGCTGTTGCCCAGGAGGGCTTCTGATTGGCCACTGGAAATTTGATTGGCTGTGCAGATTTTTTTTAAAAAGTTGCCTAGCAACCACTGCCACCATAGCACAAGGATCGTCAATGTGTGACTGACGTTAAACTGCTGTGGCCATTTTATGGCTGGCTCCACCTCCTGTGGCAGCCATTTTGTGGTGGCCATTTTGTGGCTGTGGCCACCATGCTGTGTCAGAATTTCAAAGGTGCCTGCAGCCTAGAAATGGTTGGGGAATCCCTGCACAAGGTGATTTATTTCAGCACTTGCCAATTGATTCACTGCTTATGGGTTCGTTACTTTAAAATAATTAAATTTGGGGGCTTACAGAAGGGAGTTCTGGAGATCATACCAGGAACTCCTAAGAGCCTGTTAGTGCCTGTCCTGATCGAAATGCTGAGCTTCCCGGTCTGACAAAGTGCAGTCTCAGACACAATAATAAATCAAGAAATCTATTGGCCTTTCAGGTCTCTTTCTGTTTTTGCTGCAACAGAATAACCCCCTTGGAACTTCCTAGTAGTCTTTTCCCGGCGACTATTTCTGATTTCCTCACGGAACGATTCTGGGTGTGTTCTGAGCTGTGGCTTTGAGACCACGATGAACCTCACGCTCTCCATCCTTTCCCTATGAGCCTTCTTTCTCCACACAACCAGTGTGAGGGAACACCAATTTGAGGCAAGTTTGCCTCGGACATACAAGGTTAGGGGTCACCAACAATGTGATGAGATTCTTCACATTTCCTTCTATGGTTTTTCCACACCAGGCTTCTGATGCAGACGAGCTTCTTGACTGCACCGGGTTTCCCTCTCCCTTACCGACATTATGATTCGCCCAGCACTCTCCCATTTTTCTCCCCCGAGTTTTCCTTGCGTTTCTCTAGACCACCTCAACTATGGTTTTAAAAATGGAGGGTAAACTGTGAAGAAAAGCTGGGGCAGTGGCAACCAGCGAACCAGAAAGGCCAGCATCCAGATGGGAGCTGGGGATTTCCTGGAATTACAACTGATCTCTAGATTACAGAGAACAGTTCCCTTGAAGAAAATGGCTGCTTTGGAGGGCTGACTCTATGGCTGATTGAGGTCCCTGTCCTCCTCAGGCTCCACCCCCAAATCTCCAGTAGTTTCCCAGAGTGCCGATTGTGGAGTTCAGGGGCTTGCCTTCAGGGGCAATGGCCTCACATCCTTCCTTCAGGGTTGGGGACAAAGGGTGGCGGTAGGGGAACAGCTATCTTGAAGGCACCCACTGGTTTGTGGAGTGCCTCAGGGGGCGGTACTTTCCCCGATGCTGTTTAATATCTATATGTGCCCCCTTGCCCAGATTGCCTGGAGGCATGGGTTAGGGTGTCACCAATATGCGGTGACACCCAGCTGTATCTGTTGTTGGGTGGCCAGTCTGACTCTACCCCAGAAGATCAGGACTGGGCGTTACAAGCTGTGGCTGGTTGGCTTAGACTGAGTCGACTAAGATGGAATCCAACAAAGATGGGGGTCCTGTGCTTGAGCCAGGGTGGCCCGAGGGTAGGGATCCCACTCCTGACCTTTGATGGGGTGCAGCTGGTGCCAGCTTGGGAGTGCTCCTGGATGTCTCTTTAACAATGGAGACCCAGGTAGCAGCCACTGCCAAGTCAACCTTTTTATCATCTTCGGCTGATCAGGCAGTTGGTTCCCTTCCTCGAATGCAACGACTTGGCAACAGTGATCCATGCAATGGTCACCTTGAGGTTAGACTACTGTAATGCTCTCTACATGGGGCTGCCCTTGTCCCAAATGCAGAAGCTGCAGCTAGTGCAAAATGCTGCGGCCAGGCTGTTGATGGGCCTACCTATATGGAAACACATCCAGCCTGTGCTGAGAGCACTGCACTGGCTGCCAATAACATACCGGATTCGCTTCAAGGTGCTGGTTTTGACCTTTAAAGCCCTTGATGGTCAGGGTCCAGCATACCTAAGGGACCACATTTCCCCATATGTTCCCCAGAGAAAACTGCGTTCAGGGGCCCAGAACCAGTTGGCCCTTCCAGGTCCCAAAGACGCCAGGTTGGCGATAACCAGGGCCAGGGCCTTCTCAGTGGTGGCTCCGTACTGGTGGAATGAGCTTCCGTAAGAGATCAGGGCCCTGCGAGACCTTTTACAGTTCCGCAGGGCCTGCAAGATGGAGCTCTTCCACCAGGCATTCAACTAAAGAGCTGCATTATACACCGAGGAGTGTCCCTGTGCCCTGGCCTTACCATCTTTAGCCCGCCCGTGCTGCATGTATATAAGGAGATCAATGGAGCTGGCGCAGGAACATCATTATCACTGCCACCTATGGAGTATTGTGTAAATCTGAAATTCTCTGCTCTCGCGCTTTATCTGAATACTGCACTTTAGGATAACTGGTTTATATGATTTTTGGTTGTTTTTATGATGTATTTTAATTGTATTTACATATGCATTTTACGGAATCCACCCTGAGCCTGCCTCGACAGGGAGGGTGGGGTATAAATGGAATAAAATAAATAAATAAATAATAACCCTCCCCCCCATCCCCACTGGTGGCCAGGGCGGGTGCGGGAGGGAACTGGCAATCCTAGGGCAAACAGTACTCGCTGTAGGGGAGAGAAGAGAAGAAGAAGAGATTGGATTTATACCCCGCCCTTCACTACCCAAAGGAGTCTCAGAATGGCTTACAAACTCCTTTCCCTTCCCCACAACAGACACCCTGTGAGGTAGGTGTGACTGAGTGAGCTCTGAAAGTACTGTCCTTGAGAGAACAGCTCTGAGAGAACTATGGCTTGCCCAAGGTCATCCAGCAGGTGCAAGTGAAGGAGTGGGGAATCAAACCCGGCATTTAACCACTACACCAAACTGGCTACACCAAACTTAACCAGCACACTAAACTGAGAGGAAATGAGCTACATCAAAAACCCAGTGCGAAAAAGGCCCTAGTCTTCGGCTTTCCCTCATCACATTCAGAGACAGCTCCACAAAAGTAATTTACTCTGACAACGTCCTGTCCCAGCTTCATGGAGGAGGTTTCTCTCTCTCTTTCTCTCTCTTTAACAAGCAAACCTGGGCAACAACAAAAAATATATATGCAAACTTATACTGACAACTCTGTCAGGGCATCATTCGGGTTAATGCATCACGCTACAGTATTATTGAAGCCCGGCCAAGGCAGAAGGTGGGCCTACCGTTGTCAGCTGCCAGGAACGTGGCCTCGTAGACGTTGTTCTTAATATAGGCTGACTCACGATCAAGGACGGCGGTGGTGGTGATCTGACCGTTTGTGGCATTAATGCTCAGCCAGTTTGCCGGATCTGACAGCTTGGAGTATCTGTGGAGAGCAGGGATAAATACATGGCAGTCTCTTCCCGTGACAGGTCCTCAACATGGCTTGGAAATAACATTTGGGGAAATGTTTTTGGCACCTCCTCGGGTCCGCAGACTCCTAGCCCCCTTCTTTTTGAAAGAGCATCTGAATGTTTTGTTAGGACCGAGTGGCCTGTTATGAAACCCATCATTAGATCTCTTCATAGATTCAGGTGTGGTAGCTGTGTCGGTCTGAAGCAACAGAATGAAGTTTGAGTCCAGTGGCACCTTTAGGACCAACAAAGTTTTATTCAAGGTATGAAGAAGAAGAGGAGACTGGGTTTATACCCCACCCTTCACTACCTGAAGGAGTCTCAGAGTGACTTACAATCCCTTTTTCTCCCCCTCCCCACAAAAGACACCCTGTGAGGTAGGTGGGGCTGAGAGAGCTCTGAGAGAACTGTCCTTGACAGAACAGCTCTGAAAGAACGCATGACTGACCCAAGGTCACGCCAGCAGCTGCATGTGGAGGAGTGGGGAATCAAACCCAGTTCTCCCAGATTAGAGTCCGTGCTCTTAACCACTACACCAAACTGGCTCTTGGATGAGCTTTCGTGTATATGTATACAAGCACAAAAACTTATACCCAAAATTAAACTTTGTTGGTCTTAAAGGTGCCGCTGGACTCAAACTTTGTTAGATTTCTTGATATTTTCTCTTTTTAAAACAAATTGAAGCTCTGCAGGAGAATGGGGTGTATGTGTCAATTTGATTGTGATGGAGGGAGGGGAACAGTTAACCCTTTCCCCACCACATTTTTCCTGATCAAAACTGTCCCCGAGTTCCGATTTGCGTTTCAGAGGTAGGGAATATAGATAACTGCAGAGTAAACAGTATCCCTGTGAATGGGGTGATTTTACGTAGGGGGGGAAATAGCACAGGTGGAAGGACTAAGATCTTTTCTTGCTTCTGCTCCAATCAAATTGAATGCTACAAGGAGATCACATTAAAAAGAAAAGAATGGGAAATTAATACATGGATAATGTGTATTTCCGTATCTCTGAACACCAACTGCAGGGGGCCACAGCAAGAAAAGGCTTTGGCCTTCGGTCCCTGCTCATAGGTCGACCGGTGGCATTTGGTTGGCTGATGTGGTAAACAAGATGCCAAACTAGACAGACTGCTGGTTTGGCCCAGTATGCTGCTTTGGATGGTTTACGTGCAGTTATTGACCAATAAGGCCGCAACCGAGTGTCTGTTCCTGACGGTTCTGATTTTGACCACAGGAATGGCTCAGTATATTTTTCCAGTGGCAAAACGTCATGCCATTCATGAACACACACGGAGCTACCTTAGACTGAAATCAGACCATTGGTCCATCAAGGTCAGTATTGTCTACTCAGACTAGGGTTGCCAAGTCCTACCTTGGCTCGGAGCGGGGGACTCCTGGGTCAATCCCGGTGCGCGCGCGAGCCGCATCCACATCACCAGGAAGTGACACGACCACGCGGGGCACGCTGGGGGCGGGGCCATGACCATCCGAGGGAAAACCATAGAGTTTTCCCTCGGATGACTGTGGCTCCGCCCCCAGCGTGCCCTGCGTGGTCGCGTCACTTCCTGGTGATGTGCACATTGGGGTGGAGTTCCCCCTGGGGCCGGATCCGCTGGCGGCGGCAGGGAACAGGCCTCTGGGGTGGGGGTTTCCCCGCCCCCCGGGGGGACTTGGTAAGCCTAACTCAGACCAGCAGTGGCTCTCCAGGGTCTCAAGTGGAGGTCTTTCATGTCAGCTACCAGCTGATTCTTTTAGCAGGAGATGCCAGGGATTGAACCTGGGACCTTCTGCATGCCAAGCAGATGCTGTGCTGTTGAGCCACAGCCCCTCCCCTTTCCTCCCAGCGCTGCTTCTCCCTCAGTTTCCTCTTGTCTACTGGCAGCAAAAGCATTTCTTAGCAATCTGCGAATAACAGAAGAATGGGCTCCAGTGGACTGCCAAAGGGTCACGGTGTACATATTTTAATTCACAAAGACATTACTTCTTATTAATTCTATTAAAATATTAATATCCCCGCCTTTCCTCACAGCTCAAGCCAGATTCCGAACAATAATTAAAAGCACTGCTGTTTAAAAGCCACAAACAAAGACCCCCTCCCCATAACCCCCCCTTCCTCCCAAGGAGGGTGAAGGACCCCGGTCAAAGACCGTTCAAACTGGGGGCTAAGAAAAATATCCAAAATGTGCCTCCGGAAGCACCAAATTGCACAGTTAAAAATAAATGAGGCACATAAGGGTCATTTATTATTTATTTCGAAGATTTATAACCTGCCTTCCCGCCATTTCGGCCTTCCAGGCAGCTCATAAATAGGTCTCAGCAAAGTTGTTTCCAAGCCCGGCAGCGGAGGGCTCCTGTAGGTGGTCCCCCCCCCCCCGGGAGGCAGATTCCGTAGAGGACGGCACTGAGGCTTTGTCAAATCGCATGCTCAAAAAATATCATGGCCTTTCTGTGACAGCGACAGAGGGTACCCGGTTCAAGCCCCACTGCTGAAACGAGGGGGCAAAGGGTCCTGTCAGTTATAACTCTCACCCCGGACCTCGAATACTCCGTAACAGAGCACGGGAACAGACCTGCACAATTTCTGATCAGACCAGCAAGAATGCAGCCACAGAGTGATTGTGGAATTTGCTGCCAGAGGATGTAGCGATGGCCACAGAAATAAACAGCTTCAAAAGGGGATTAGATAGATTCATGGAGGACAAGTCTATCAAAGGCTACTAGCCATGGAGACTGAGGGGAACCTCCTCATTCAGAGGCACGAATCCTCTGAATCCCAGAGCCAGGAGGCAACATCAGGGGAAGGTCTCGGCCTCTGTGCCCTGTTGTTGGCCCTCCAGAGGAACTGTGGTTGGCCCCTGTGTGAGACAGGATGCTGGACTAGATGGACCACCGGTCTGATCCAGCAGGGCTCTTCTTACGTTCTCATGTTTATTAGTGACGCTGCTGACATTCCTTTCTTCCTGGTTTCAAACCAGGGCTGCCAACTCTTGTTAGGGAAACACCTGGATGCTTGGGGGGGTGGGGAGCCTAGGGAGGGTGGAGTTTGGGGAGGGGAGGGACCTCAGCAGGGTATAATGCCACAGAGTCCACCCTCCACAGCAGCCCTTTTCTCCAGGGGAAATGGAGCCCTGCTGGATCAGAGCCCTGCTGGATCAGACCGGTGGTCCATCTAGTCCAGCATCCTGTCTCACACAGTGGCCAACCACAGTTCCTCTGGAGGGCATGTGAGCCACCCCGAGCCTTTGGGAGGGCGGGATACAAATCAAATACATAAAAATAAATAAATAAATAAATGAATGAATGATCTTCATTATCCAGGGATCCGTTGTGAAAACAGATCTCCAGCCCCCACCTGGGAGTTGGCAACACATGTTTGCTGCGTATCTGCTGCTCTGCTTTGTTACGAATGGAGCTCCCCTATTAGTCTCCATATGAAGTGCAGGTTAGATGTTTTTACCGGTATACTTGTTTTGTACTTAAGAGTAGAATCTTTTAGAAAAAGAGGGTAGGGCTGCACTGTAAGGGGGGGGGGGAATCGAGACTACAGAAGGAACTACAGTTGCCAACTCCAGGTTGGGCAATTCCTGGAGATTGGGAGTGGAGCCAGGCAATGTTTCCTCTAAGCTGTGAAGTCTTGTGAGCAAAAATTCAACTTTGTGAGCTACTGGCATTAAAGTGGTGAGCGAGCGATTTGGTTACTGCATAAATCAGTTTGCTTTGGAGCCCTCCTTCCTGAGCTAAGACAAACATGTGTGAGCCGGAGGCTAAAAAACTGTGAGCTAGCTCACACTAACTCAGCTTAGAGGGAACATTGGAGCCAGGGGAGGGCGGGGTTTGGGGGAGGGGAGGGGTTACATCAGGGATGCGATGCCATAGATAGAGTCCGTCCTCCGTAGCGGCCCTTTTCTCCAGGGGAACTGATCGCTGTTGTCCAGAGACGAGTTGTAAAAGTGGCAGATCTCCAGGCCCTACCTGGAGGTTGGCAGCCCTAGATGGAACACAGAGAGCACAGAAGAGGCATACTGGCTAGGAGACTCACCTGAGTGGTCGCTGGTTTGATTCACATTTTGACTCATGTCAGGAGAGCCAGTTTGGTGTCGTGGTTAAGTGCGCGGACTCTAATCTGGGAGAGCCGGGTTTGATTCCCCACTCCTCTGCGAGAACAGCTCTGAAAGAGAACTTGTGACTGACCCAAGGTCACACCAGCAGCTACGTGTGGAAGAGTGGGGAATCAGGCCCGGTTCTCCCAGATTAGAGTCCGTGCTCCTAACCACTACACCAAACTGGCTCTCAGCATAAGGCAGCTTCATGTGCTCAGCCCCGTTGCTTGGAGGGCACGAAGTGTGACGGGCAGGCTACCTTTACGTCCTCAGCTGTGTAGGCTGGACGTGGGACTTGGGAGCAGGCAGAAATTAGCAGAGTCACGAAGCTAAAGAGCAAGTGTAGTTTGCCGGCGTTTGGCTGCGCTGCCCCCCCATTCCGACCTGTGCATGGTCACAGCTTGGACAATCAGCAGCGCACAGCCCCATGTTGACATTTTGGAGACATTTCAAGCCGCAGAGCTCTGCGAACAAAGCAGGTCTGCAAAGAACCTCCCCCTCCCCCTTCTCTTCATTCTTCTTTCAGACCAGAGAGCATCCGTCCTGGTCGTCTTCATTCTTTGCCACACTCCGCACAGCTGGAACCAACAGAAGGAAAACTGTTTCCCTTCTGCATACCTTGACGCTGTGCGAGAGGCAGGAGAAGAAGGCCCCCTCTTCAAAGGCCCCGGCATTTCGGAAGGAAACAACGAAGAAAAATGGCCTTGTTAGCCGAGACGTTCCCTCTGTCCTTAAAGGTTTCGCTGCCTGTCCAAAGCCAACAGACAGAGGCAGTGAGTAACCACCGTCATTTTCTGTTCCAGACAGCTCCATCCCAGGTGAAATATCTCAACCCTCTAATGATTATAAAATGTCACAAGTGATGTAAGTTTAATTGGCCCCGGCTCTCGTTCCGGAGCGTGCCCTCCTGCTATGCCAAATATATCTGGCGCCGGCAATAAAGGGGGTGACAGATAGCCGGCCAAACGGGAGGGGTGGTGGTGGGGGGAAAGGCAGAGTTACAAATCCCTCTTTTCTTAGGCCTCAAGCAAGCAAACGGTGAACGATGGGCGAGTCCCGCCGAACCCGATGAGATTTAAGCACACTAGGCTACAGGTTGGGTGGCCACTTGACAGTGCAGACAGTGATCCGTCTTGGGAGCCCCGCACTGTGCCAGAACAAGTGTCTGCGAGCAGGAAGAATCAGGGGCACTTTGCTTGTTATATCGCTAAGCAAGGCTCCCTCTACGCTGCGGAGTCTTCGGAGCAAAAATTCTACTTTGTGAGCGACTGGCATTAAAGTTGTGAGCGAGCGATTTGGCTACTGCATCAATTAGTTTGCTCGGGAGCCCTCCTTCCTGAACTGAGACAAAAATGTGTGAGCCGGACAGAGGTCATTTCGGGGGGGAACGCGGGGGAACACAGTTCCCCCAGGCGAGGTATGGGGGGAGGGGCACATGACGACGCCCCGCCCCCCGCTTCCGGCCGCCCCGCTTCCGGCCCTCATTCTGCCAGGAGGAGGCAGGAGAAGAGGGAGGGTAAGTTGCTTCCTCCCTGCCTCTCCCCACCCCTGCCTGCCTGGGGCCAGGGAGGGCCTTTGCGGGGCTTCCTTGCACTCCCGCCGGCCTTGCAGGTCCACCGCCGGGCCCCTCATGGGGCTCGGCAGTGGAGCTCCAAGGCTGGTGGCGGCGGCCGGGACTGTTGGGGGCGGGGTGTGTGGCCTTATGACACACTTCCGGTGATGTCAGGGGGTGTGGCCTTATGACACACTTCTGGTGATGTCAGGGGGTGTGGCATATGCTAATGAGTTATGCTAATGAGTTCCCCTAGCTCTTTTTCTACGAAACGACCCCTGGAGCCGGAGGCTAAAAAACTGTGAGCTAGCTCACACTAACTCAGCTTAGAAGGAACACTGTTGCTAAGGCGTACATCTCTGGTTTTACATCT
>NW_015162506.1:650026-703611 GCF_001447785.1 Gekko japonicus
TTCCGGCCGCCCCGCTTCCGGCCCTCATTCTGCCAGGAGGAGGCAGGAGAAGAGGGAGGGTAAGTTGCTTCCTCCCTGCCTCTCCCCACCCCTGCCTGCCTGGGGCCAGGGAGGGCCTTTGCGGGGCTTCCTTGCACTCCCGCCGGCCTTGCAGGTCCACCGCCCAGGCCCCTCATGGGGCTCGGCAGTGGAGCTGTAAGGCTGGCGGCGGCAGCCGGGACCGTTGGGGGTGGGGTGTGGCTTTATGACACACTTCCGGTGATGTAAGGGGGTGTGGCCTTATGACACACTTCCGGTGATGTCAGGGGGTGTGGCATATGCTAATGAGTTATGCTAATGAGTTCCCCTAGCTTTTTTTCTACGAAACGACCCCTGGAGCCAGAGGCTAAAAAACTGTGAGCTAGCTCACACTAACTCAACTTAGAAGGAACACTGTTGCTAAGGCGTACATCTCTGGTTTTACATCTAAGATTACCTTGGGTGAATGCAGCAAATATTTGTCCACAAACATAGCTGTGCAAGGATTCAGGGGCTCTTTAATAGAACAGGTAGATCAGAGTCCAGGAAGAACATAAGAACTAAAGAAGAGTCCTGCTGGATCAGACCAGTGGCCCATCTATTCCAGCATCTTGTCTCACGCAGTGGCCCAACTACTTCCTCCGGAGGACCAACAACAGGGCATAGAGGCTGAGGCATTCATAGGAACATCAGCGAGCCATCTATTCCAGCATCTTGTCTCACGCAGTGGCCCAACTACTTCCTCCGGAGGACCAACAACAGGGCATAGAGGCTGAGGCATTCATAGGAACATCAGAAGAGTCCTGCTGGATCAGACCAGCGAGCCATCTATTCCAGCATCTTGTCTCACGCAGTGGCCCAACTACTTCCTCCGGAGGACCAACAACAGGGCATAGAGGCTGAGGCATTCATAGGAACATCAGAAGAGACTGACTACTCCGAACAAGTGATCACTATGACAAATCTCGTTTTAGATACCCTTACTATTTATTATTATTAAGAAGCGAAGAAGAGGAAGAGATTGGATTTATACTCCTTCACTACCCGAAGGAGTCTCAGAGTGGCTTACAATCTTCCTTTCCCTTCCCCTCCCCACAACAGACACCCTGTGAGCAATGTTCCCTCTAAGCCATGGAGTCTTGTGAGCAAAAATTCTACTTTGTGAGCTACTGGCATTAAAGTTGAGCAAGCGATTTGGCTACTACATAAATTAGTTTGCTCTAGAGCCATCCTTCCTGAGCTGAGACAAAAACGTGTGAGCTGGCGGACTCACACAATTTTGTCCTTTTTATCCCTCCTGTACTTCTCCACTCCATGGCCCAGGTTTTGACTGCAGAAATGGAGCAGAAGGGTTAAATCCTTCCTTCCCCAGCCCTATGGCCCCGATCTCTGGTTTTTGAGACATATATTGGTGGATCTATTATCCCCACCAGATTGTGTAAACATACAGCTGCAGAGCCCAAACAAACAACCAGTTTATTACACAGTAATGGAGGACACTTCACCACACAGCTGGCTCTGCTAAAACTTTTCACAGTTTTAGTGAGGCAACCCAGATGCCCTCTGACTACACAGTAGTGTAAATTTATGCTTATCAGAGAGGAAGGATTGGCTGAAGCTCCCTGACAATCAGACAAGTGTCCCCAAAGCTTGCCTTGCTAATATCAGATATACAGAAGAGATTTCCTAAGATTTCACAGCATGCACAAAGATTACCATATTTTGAAAAGTAAAGAAGAGGACATATTTCCAGACTGACTACTCCGAACAAGTGATCACTATGACAAATCTCGTTTTAGATACCCTTACTATTTATTATTATTAAGAAGCGAAGAAGAGGAAGAGATTGGATTTATACTCCTTCACTACCCGAAGGAGTCTCAGAGTGGCTTACAATCTTCCTTTCCCTTCCCCTCCCCACAACAGACACCCTGTGAGCAATGTTCCCTCTAAGCCATGGAGTCTTGTGAGCAAAAATTCTACTTTGTGAGCTACTGGCATTAAAGTTGAGCAAGCGATTTGGCTACTACATAAATTAGTTTGCTCTAGAGCCATCCTTCCTGAGCTGAGACAAAAACGTGTGAGCTGGAGGCTAAAAAATGGTGAGCTAGCTCACACTAACTCAGCTTAGATGGAACACTGCCTGTGAGGTAGGTAGGGGCTGAGATAAAGATGATGATAAATTTATTTGATTTGTTGATCGCCCTATCCCAGTTTACACCAGGCGCCGGGCGATGTACAAAGGGCATAATGCCAAAAACAAAGATACAATTTTAAAAATTTCCATATACAGTTGATAAGAACTAAAACCAGAGTAAAAGGGTCCAAGGTGGCGACTTACAAATGTCTATTCCATTTCTGAACTGCCTGGCCATTTAGGGGGAAGGGGGGAGAGGAGAAGGGTGCCAACCAACGCAACCAACCATTGCCGCCCTCCACCAAATGCCTGGCGGAACATCTCTGCCTTCCAGGCCCCATGGAATTGCACAAGGTCCCACAGGGCCCTGGCGCTGTTTGGCAAGGAGTTCCATCAGGTTGGGGCCAGGACCGAAAAGCTGTGATCATCGCTACTAACTAGGAATATTCCTAACCTTCCAACACGAAAAGAGGACATTTTCATCAGTTTTTTTTAAAAAGAGCCCCAAAGAGGACGGGCACACAAAAATGGGACATGTCCCCTAAAAACGGGACATCTGGTAACCCTAGTGTACACCCTGTCTGTTTTTATCTGTTACCGCACCTCACGGCCTGCTGCATGAAACGATCCGGATCCACCGCTGAAAAGGTTGTCAGTGCCGTCCCTGTTGGTACACCTTCCTCCAGTCTGATGAGCCTGTGGTTTGCGGGGAAGTAGGGTGGCTCGTTGACGTCGGTGACCGAAATTGTGACCCCTGCCGTAGACTGGAAGGACATCTGGATGCCGCTGGCGAGAGGGGCTTGGTTGGACACCATCACTGTCAGCATAAAAGCCCTGTTCATCTCGTAGTCGACTGCCTGAAATCAAACAAAAAGAGACACATGCAGAAGATGGGTAAAAGAGAAGCAGGTACTGGAAATATAGGCTTGGATCCTACGAACAATTTCCAGGCGCACGTAATAGCGTCTTCTGGGGAGTGTGCTTCCTCTTCTGCTGGCGCTTCCATCTGTGCATGAAAACAACTGATCTTGCAGAGATGGGAATTTTTGTGGAAGCGCATAGCACAGTAGACACTAGCACACCTGGAACTCATTCATAGCACACAATCCATTATCATTAGAGGCTTCACCTTCTCATTCTTTTCGAAGCCAGGCTTAATTTTCATAGTCAAGAGTGCATCTTATATTTCGGTAAACAGTGTATTTTCCACTGCATGAGCATGTGGTAAGGAGCTGCTATCTAATCCTAGGGTTTTTTTGGTGTCCACCTATCATACATGTTGCTGAAGACATGCATGTATCACGTAGGACGGTCTGCAAGGTGCAGTGGTTAGAGGGTTGGACTAGGTCCTGGGAGATCCAGGTTCAAATTGCCACTCTGTCATGGAAATCTTCTGGGAGACCTTGGGCCAGTCGCACACTCTTAGGCTAACCTACCTCACGGGGTCATTGAGAGGATAAAATGAAGAGGAAGAGACTGGATTTCTATCACACCCTTCACTCCGAGTCTCAGAGCGGCTTATAATCTCCTTTCCCTTCCCCTCCCCACAACAGACACCCTGTGAGGTAGGTGGGGCTGAAAGAGCTCTGACAGAAACTGCTCTTTTTCAAGAACAGCTCCACCAGAACTATGGCGTGCCCTATTTTCAAAGTCAAGAGTGCATCTTACACTTCGGTAAACAGTGTATTTTTCACTGCATGTGCATGTGATAAGGAGCTGTTATCTAATCCTAGGTTTTTTTGGTGTCCACCTATCATACATGTTGCTGAAGACATGCATGTATCACGAAGGACAGTCTGCAAGGTGCAGTGGTTAGAGGGTTGGACTAGGTCCTGGGAGATCCAGGTTCAAATGGCCACTCTGCCATGGACATTTTCTGGGAGACCTTGGGCCAGTCACACACTCTTAGGCTAACCTGCCTCGTGGGGTCATTGAGAGGATAAAATGAAAAGGAAGAGACTGGATTTCTATCCCACCCTTCACTCCGAGTCTCAGAGCTGCTTATAATCTCCTTTCCCTTCCCCTCCCCACAACAGACACCCTGTGAGGCAGGTGGGGCTGAAAGAGCTCTGACAGAAACTGCTCTTTTTCAAGAACAGCTCCGCCAGAACTATGGCGTGCCCAAGGTCATCCAACAGCTGCAAGTGGAGGAGTGGGGAATCAAACAAATCTGAGAGAACAGCTCTTGAGAGAACAGCTCTGAGACAACTTGCGACTGACCCAAGGTCACGCCAGCAAGCTGCATGTGGAGGAGTGGGGAATCAAACCCGGTTCTCCCAGATTAGAGCCCACACTCTTAACCACTACACCAAGATAGAGGAAGAGAGAATGATGTAAGCCGTGTTGGGTGCCTCTTGGGGAGAAAGGTGGCACAGAAATGAAGTAAACAGACGTTTTTGTCTTTTGCAGTGCATGTGAAACGTTTTAGATGTACACTTGAATGCCACATGTGAAGCAGCTAGTAAGGGAGCCAAGTGCCTGTAAAGGAGCTGACTCGTAGGGCTCTTTTTGTAGAAGGAACTCCTTTGCATATTAGGCGACACACCCCTAATGTAGCCAATCCTCCAAGAGCTTACAGAGCTCTTCTTACGGGGGCTACTGTAAGCTCTTGGAGGATTGGCTACATCAGGGGTGTGTTGCCTAATATGCAAAGGAGTCCCTGCTACAAAAAGAGCCCTCTAGGGCATGTACACATAGCTTTCACTTAGGGGGCTGGACAGAACATCTAATTCCCACGGTACAGATTGGGCGGAGAGCTTTAGCCTGCCCAGGCCCTTCACTTTTACTATGCTAACTGTTGTTTACTTGTTGTTTTAGTGATATCGTATTGAGATCAGTGTTCCCTCTAAGCTGAGAGTAGCACAGAAATGAAGTAAACAGACGTATATGTCTTTTGTCTTTTGCAGTGCATGTAAAACGTTTTAGATGTACACTTGAATGCAACATGTGAAGCAGCTAGTAAGGGAGCCAAGTGCCTGTAAAGGAGCTGACTTATAGGGCTCTTTTTGTAGAAGGAACTCCTTTGCATATTAGGCGACACACCCCTAATGTAGCCAATCCTCCAAGAGCTTACAGAGCTCTTCTTACGGGGGCTACTGTAAGCTCTTGGAGGATTGGCTACATCAGGGGTGTGTTGCCTAATATGCAAAGGAGTCCCTGCTACAAAAAGAGCCCTCTAGGGCATGTACACATAGCTTTCACTTAGGGGGCTGGACAGAACATCTAATTCCCACGGTACAGATTGGGCGGAGAGCTTTAGCCTGCCCAGGCCCTTCACTTTTACTATGTTAACTGTTGTTTAATTGTTGTTTTAGTGATATCGTATTGAGATCAGTGTTCCCTCTAAGCTGAGTCAGTGTGAGCTAGCTCACAGTTTAGAAGCCCCCGGCTTACGTATTTTTGTCTTAGCTGAGGAAGGCTCCAGAGCAAACTGATTTATGCAGTAGCCAAATCGCTCGCTCACCACTTTAATCCCAGTAACTCACAAAGTAGAATTTTTGCTCACAGGGCTCCACATCTTAGAGGGAGCATCGACCGAGATGGTTGTGAGCCGCCCTGAGCCCGGCCACAGGGAGGGCGGTATACAAATCAAATAAATAATCAAATCAATAGATAAAATGTGGAGAAGGGCAACTGCAGAGCAACGCCAGCTCAGTCTGGATACAGCCTGCATGGCTGGTGTTCCTGCTTTCTTTGCAGGGATGCCCTGGTGGAAAACAGGATTCCTCCCATATTCTGTCTTGTTGCACTCTGATGCCAGTCCGGGAGCAACAGACCCTGCCATGACTTTGACCTGTGATTTTCTCCGAAGGGTAGATAAGCATATGGAGCAGAGGTCCATCAGTGGCTATTAGCCACAAGGATTCCTCCCATATTCTGTCTTCTTGCACTCTGATGCCAGTCCGGGAGCAACGGACCCTGCCATGATTTTGACCTGTGTTTTTCTCCGAAGGGTAGATAAGCATATGGAGCAGAGGTCCATCAGTGGCTATTGGCCACAAGGTATAGATAGGGGCTCTGGGGCAAGTGATGCTCTGTCTTCTTGGTGCTTGGGGGCGTCAACAGTGGGAGGGCTTCTAATGTCCTGGCCCCACTGGTGGACCTCCTGATGACACCTGGTATTTTTGGCCACTGTGTGACAAGAGTGTTGGACTGGATGGGCCTTTGGCCTGATCCAACATTGGCGTCTCTTATGTTCTTATGTAAATAGTTTCTAGAAGGAGGAGAGCGGTCTTTAGCACACCATCAGACGACACCCCAAGTTGTACCCTAGAAGCACAATGGAATATGACTAACTTTAAGTGGCATAACAGATTGAACTGCAGTGTCGTAATAATAGACATCACTGAACTGCCCCTTGTACAATGTTAAGAACATAAGAGCCCTGCTGGATCAGACCAGTGGTCCATCCAGTCCAGCATCCTGTCTCACACAGTGGCCCACCAGTTCCTCTGGACGGCCAACAACAGGGCACAGAGGCTGAGGCCTTCCCCTGGTGTTGCCTCCTGGCTCTGGAATCCAGAGGATTAGTGCCTCTGAATGTGGACGTTCCCCTCAGTCACCATGGACTATTGTTCCGATCCAGCAAGGCTCTTCTTGTGTTCTTATGTTCACTGCACCCCCCTGCAACACACAGCATTTTGTCTATGAAGGTCCTCCAGATCTTTTGCATCAGGTTTGCAATGGCCAAAGGGGGTCTGCTGGGGGAAAGGGAAGCTTGAGAGGATCCACTCCCATGTGTGCACAATCTGCAGGATCCATCCCCACTCTGCTGTGCGTCGCCTAGGGTTGCCAAGTCCATCTTCCACCCCCAGCGGGGGACTTTGGGGGCGTTCCTGGAGGGGGCAGGGCATCCCCGACGTGATGACATCACATCGGGGACATCCACCCCCCCCACCTGTCCGTGCGCCAGATCTCCAGAAACAGCAGTTCCCTGCACTTAAAGGAGCCGGCCTTTCCCTTTTAAGTGCAGGAGCCGGCATTTCCCCTTTAAGAGCAGCTGCATTTCCCTTTTAAGAGCACGAAGCTGGCATTTCCCTGCAAGCTTGGGGAGATTGGGCTTGGGAGGAAACACGGGTTCCACACACTTAAAGGGAGAGAGATGGGTGGCTGTGGGTGTTGGGGGTGGGGCTTCCCCCGCCGGCCATCTGGCCGGCAGGGGGTAGAACCCCCCACAAAATGGGGGACCCCTGGCAAACCGGGGGGTTTGGCAACCCTAGCGTCGCCCTACCTACATAAAGCCCTACTTCTAGGGGCTGTATAGGAACCCTCGGCTACAGAGTTTCTGAGCAGTCTGCCCAACAATGCAGACGCCCTTCTCTTCTTCACCTCTGACCTAGCACAAGCCTCTTTCATGCAGAGCTATTCTCTACAAGAGAAGCACAAAAGCAGTGCCACAGCTGGAGGAAGAACAAAATGGTAAAATTCTGGAACCAAAGGCCTGGTTAATTGATGTCCCCATAATGAAGCAATTTCTCAATAGGCAAGGACCGAGACTTATTGGAAATGTAACAGAAGTGCAGAGAGCTTGACACCCAAGACGTCTGCCTCACAGATCTCCAGTTCCTTGCATTCTTATTTAAATATTTTGCCAGTCCTTGGTTGTGCTTGATTGATATGCGCTCCTCCGTGAACTTTCTTCTGAGGATTCATTTAGACACATATTTCAGGAGCTGTATTGTCTCTTGAATGTTGTTCTTTATTTACACATGGTGAAACTGTATTTCCTTTTGCATTTGCTGATATGGGAGCAGGAACATCCATCCCACCATCATTTTGAGTACACATCCATGGGGGGAAAAATTCTTTCATAATTGCAGGGCAGTCTTCAATGTACTCAGTCCTGCATAGCAAGGGAGAATTGTCTGAAAATGACTGCCTCAAGATGTTTCCTCCCAAGGAGAAAATTGAACCTTTGCAAGACTGTTTGAGGTTGGGAAAATAGCATTGGGTTGCCAGGCTGCAACTGATAACCAGTGGGAGGTGCAGTGATGGGACATGGGGGGCCATGACATCATTTCACTGCCACATCACTTCCAGGCAAAACCCAGAAATGACATAGGGTAGCTCGAGGAATTGCCAGAAACTCTATGGTAGAACCAGCAAGGATAGCTGCGGGCAGGAGGCCTCCCTCAGCTGTAGTACCATTCGACATTGGACTCTTATGCAGCTGTATTTAGAAAGAAAGAACACTTGGAAGGGCCAATCACATCTCTCGGCACCATCAGTTGTTTGGGCCTTAGATGGATGAAGGTAGGGTCACCAGCCTCCAGGTGTGGGGAGCTGGAGATCTCCTAGAATCTCATCTGATCTCAAGATGATCGAGATCAGTTCCCGTTAGGGCTGCCAAGTCCCCCTGGGGGGCGGATTTCCCCCTGCTTTGGAGGCCCGATTTCCGCTGCCGCGGAATCGGACCCCGGGGGAAACCACACCCTGGTGTGCACGTCAGCCGGATGTGACGTGCTGACGCCAGGCACGCTGGGGGCGGGGCTACAGCCATCTGAGTAGTTTTCCCCTCAGATGGCTATAGCCCCGCCCCCAGCGTTAGCACGTCACATCCGGCTGACATGCATGTGGCGCGCACGCTTTGCGCCCGCACATGCGCTCGGGACGCTGTCCGGGAGCCCCCCGCCGCCAAGACAAACGCACTTGGCAACCCTAGTTCCCGTGAAGAAAATGACTGCTTTGGAGCGTGGGCTCTATGGCGTTAGACCCCACTGAGGTTGCCCCCCTTCCCAAACTCCACCCTCCCCCAAGCTCCACACACACATTTCCAGGCGTTTCCCAAGCAGGAGTTGGTAACCCTAGGTGAAGAACACTAATCACATGGCCCTGGTCAATTGTTACAGTGAATGCATGTACATCCTGCAGGTATGTGCATACCCCTCTTTGTGAGAAAGAGCCTATGTTCATTCTCTTTGCAACTGAAATCGGGGATGAATTTTGATGTGGCTGAAGATAAGCAACCTTTTGGGGGGCCGTTAACTCATGTGCATCCAGAACTCAGTCGGGGCCATTGCCTGGAAAATGGCTTAGAAATGAATGCGATCAGCCTTGCACTGATGAGAAACAGAAAGGGAGGCCTGTGTGGGTCACAGAATCATAGAGGTGGAAAGGGACCTCCAGGGTCATCTAGTCCAACCTCCTGCATAATGCAGGAAATTCACATATACCCCCCCACACCCCCAGTGACCACAGTTCCACGTCCAGAAGATGACCAAACTGGCCTGGAGAAAAATGGCCTCCTGACCCCGAAGTGGCAATCAGCATTTCCCTGGGCGTGTAAGAAAGGGCCACAAGAACTAAGCACTGAGGCAACCCCCCCTTCCTGCCCTCCCTCTTGTGATCTGCCCGAGTTCACAGAATCCACATTGCTGTCAAATGGCCATCTAGCCTCTGCTTGAAAACCTCCAAAGAAGGAGAGTAAACCTCTTCCTTTCCCCAATCCGGCCTCTCAAGAAATGGGACAGAAGCGCTCCACAGAGAACAAAGGTTAGTCACCACGAATATATGGCTTCATAAAAACGTAGCAGTGTCACATCGGAACAGACCGGTAAAGACTAACTACTCTCTGTCGGCTATTTATTAGTTCACATCTCAAGAGGCCAGAATGGTATAGATATGTCATGTATAGGAGAAAAAAAAGTAACATGGCTAGAAGGCACTGAAAAAAGAATAGCTTACTGCACGTAAAATATCAGAGGAGAAAAATAACTTTTTTTTTTTTAAAAAAAAGCAACCTTGAACTGAGTTATCAAAACAGCATTTGCTCAAACGGTTGGATTGCAGGCACTGAATGGAAGATGGAAATTTCATAGCCTGATCCCTGCTGGAACACTAAGCAGTTCTTTTAATCTTGTAAGGAAACTGCTCATGCAGCATTAAAGAGGTGCAACATTATGCACAGTGAGGAGAAGAAGAAGAAGAAGAAGAAGAAGAAGAAGAAGGGGAGGAGGAGGAGGAGGAGGAGGAGATTAGATTTATACCCTGCCCTTCACTTGGGAGTCTCAGAGCGGCTTACAATCTCCTTTCCCTTCCCCTCCCCACAACAGACACCCTGTGAGATAGGTGGGGCTGAAAGAGCTATGACAGAAACAGCTCTTTTTCAAGAACAGCTCTGCCAGAACTATGGCGTGCCCAAGGTCTTCCAACAGCTGCAAGTTGAGAGTGGGGAATCTCTGTGTCACACAGTGGCCAAAACCCAGGTGCCATCAGGACCTGGGCACATCTCTAGGGGACCGGGCACACTGTTTTGGCACATCCGATCTCCACAGTTCTCTTGGGCAGATGGTTTTAGTGCGCTCGAGCCCTTTGCTTGACCACAATAACTCATCAGCTTGGGCAGAAGGGCTACTTCCTCCTGTACTGTCCAGCCTCCCCCCCAGCTGAGATCCTCCTCACCAGCCCTGCTATTTGAGAAATGACGACTGAGGGTTGACATGACAGAGGATTACAAAATTATGCATGGGATAGAGAAGGCAGGGAAAGAAGTACTTTTCTCCCTTTCTCACAATACAAAAACTTGATGGTGCTCAATGAAATTAATGAGCAGTAGACCTGAACAGAATAAAGGGAGTACTTCTTTACCCAAAGAGTCATTAACATGTGGAATTCGCTGCAGCAGGAAGTGGTGGTGGCTACAAGCACAGACAGCTTCAGGAGGGGACTGGACAGACATCTGGAGCAGAAGTCCATCAGTGGTTATTAGCCACAAGCAGGGCTCTTCTTGGGCAGGAGCGCACAGGAACGGAGTTACGGCTGGCTCCCAAGTTGACCACGCCCAGCAGGAACTCATTAGCATAATAGGCCACACCCAACAGCAGGAACTCATTAGGATTGGCTACATTACGGGTGTGTGGCCTAACATGCAAAGGAGTTCCTGCTACAAAAAAAGGCCCTGGGTTTTGACAACAAACAAGGTAAACAGAATAAGAAGGGAAAAGGTGGGTGTGGCTGGATGACCACACTTCTGGTAACATGGGGGTGTGGCCTAATGTGCTAATGAGCAGTGCTGTCAGGGTGTGGCCTAATATCTAATACGTTTTGCTGTTGGGTGTTGCCTATTATGCTAATGAGTTCCTGCTGGGCTTTTTATACAAAAAGAGCCCTGGTAGAAGGAACACTCTGCCTGGGGCAGTGATGCTCTGTATTCTTGGTGCATGGGGGGGGGGCAAAAGTGTGAGGGGTTCTGGAGTTCTGGCCCTTCTGGTGGACCTCCTGATGGCACCTGGGTTTTGTCCACTGTGTGCCACAGAGTTTTGGACTGGATGGGCCACTGGCCTGATCCAACATGGCTTCTTTTATCTTCTTTATGTTCTTAAACTCTGCCACGACTGTTGATTCATGAGCCGGCGATATTTTCTCCTATTTGTGGAGCAGATGTGCTTCCCCGTTTACTGCAGACGGTTTTACCGCATCTTTGAGAATTTAGACACGCTCATCCCAGTGGCTTGGAAAGCTGGGATGCCTCTTACCGCTTCTTATAAGGGACACCGCTGGAGTATATAATGTCGATGAATCAGGCGGCATCTGGGGGTATTTTTAATAATGTACCTTTTTTTTTATTCTCCAGGCATCTTTAACTATGGGGAACAAGCTATCCTCTTGTCGTCATGTCACGAGTCAGACAACTAATAATGGAGAATGTCTCTATTTCAAATTCATATCTATAATCCTTGCAGGGTTTGTAATAACATTTCAGAGAGCCACCTGCCAGAGGGTTTCTCTTGCTAACATTCAGTGATTCAGCTCAGCCCCTACTGAACAGGGAAGCCAGGCTCTCCTTCCCTTCCCCTGCCCCGTTTACAAGGCTTGTGAGGGAGATAAGGATCTGGTGCCGTTTCGGAAATCGCTTTTTTGCAGAGATGAAAAACAAAATTGAAATTGTACATCATGCGTGCCTCCCAGCGCATGAGCTCAGATGGCGGAAGAGCTTATGCTGAGAATTAGTGACATGACCGGCCAGCTTCTGAGAGATTCTTGAGTTCAAATGTGTGTATTTCCCTCACATCCCTTTCAAAGGCGGGAATGTTTGGGGAATGTTGGGGTTCTCGGTTCTTCACACAAAGGGCGATTCTGCGTCTGGCATTTGCTCCACATTTTCTCAACACTGAGGGAAAGGGGCAGCTCAAAGCCACATTCAAATACCCTGGGGCGACACCCGTACTGACGGCAAAGTCACTCCTGAATGGCCATAAATCTATGCAGAAGGTACCGTAAAACCTGATGATCAAAGAAAGCGAAAGTGGCACGCAGTGTAGAGGGTACCATAAAATCCAGTGATCAAAGAAAGTGAAAGCAGCATGCAATGCAGGGGAATTTCTCTTCCAAGGTGGGTTTGGTAAAACAACAGAGGGAAAAGCCAATGCAGAATCGCCCAAAGTCTTCAGATGATTGGTGTGGTGAACAATGCTCCCTCTAAGCTGTGGAGTCTTGTGAGCAAAAATTCTGCTGTGTGAGCTACTGGCATTAAAGTTGTGAGCGAGCAATTTGGCTACCGCATAAATTAGTGTGCTCTGGAGCCATCCTTCCTGAGCTAAAACAAGGACCTATTTCACACAAGAACTGCGCCGCGGTTGCGCCTCCCTTTGCCCCGCTTCTATTGGTCAATTTCCCACTCGAAGTCACACGGTCGGTCGTGGTTAGTACGTGGATGGGAGACCACCAAAGGTGACCAGGGTTGGTAGGCAGAGAAAGGCAATGGCGAACCACCTCTGAAACATCTCTTGCCTTGAAAACCCCATGAGGGAGTCACTCACCCCATGTCAGTTCAACAACACTTAATCATTGCCCAGGCTAGCGCGATCTCAGAACATCAGAACATCAGAGACGCCAATGTTGGATCAGGCCAAAGGCCCATCCAGTCCAACACACTCCTTGCTGAAAAAGCATTGCAGACTGAGGCACAGAACGAAGGGAGAGACAGACATGCATGAGACAGGACCAGAAAGTCTGCCATTTGGTCTCTAAACAGTTCTAGGTTTGCCACCCCCCCCCCCGGTTTGCCAGGGGTCCCCCGTTTTTTGGGGGGTTTACCCGCCGTCGGCCAGATGGCTGGCGGGGAAGCCCCGCCCCCAACACTCACAGACACCCATCTCTCTCCCTTTAAGTGTGTGGAACCCGTTTTTCTTCCCAAGCCTGATCTCCGCAAACTTGCAGGGAAATGCCAGTTTCGTGCTCTTAAAAGGGGAATGTGGCGGGGAAATACCGGCTACTGCATTTAAAAGGGAAACGCCGGCTCCTTTAAGTGCAGGGAACTGCCGTTTCTGGAGATCCTGCGCACGGGCGGAAGCCACGGGAAAAGTTTCACCTTGCTTTATTTGCACATCTCTGACTGCTATGAAAAGATAAAGTCCCCTCCAGGAACGCCCCCAAAGTCCCCTGCTGGGGGGGGGGGGAAGATGGAACCCTAAACAGTTCCCATGGCCCAGTTAAGCAGCCTGAACACAACCAGTCTAGCACTTTATCCAAGGAGCTCAGCACAGTATATATATGGCTCACTTTCCTCCATTTTCTTCTCTCAACAGCCCTGTGAGTTAGGCTAGGCTATATAATGTGGGAAGTGACCCATAGGACTGCCAACCTTCCAGTGGGGCCTGGAGATCTCCTCGAATTATAACCCATCTCCAGACAATGGAGATCAGTTCTCTTGGAGAAACTGGCTGCATTGACGGGTGGACTCTATGGCATTGCACCCCACTGAAGTCCCTCCCCTCCCCAAATTCCAACCTCTGCGGACTCCACCCCCAAATCTCCAGAGTTGGCCACCAGCAGTTTTGGAAGCCATTTTCTTTCGGAGACTGAACACATTAAGTTGGCTTGTATGGAGTCAAATCACTGATCTATCTGGATCAACATTATCTACTCTGATGAGCAGTTGCTTAGGCGAGGAAAGGTATAACTTAGCCTTGGTAAAAAGGTAAAGGTTTCCCTTGCTCGAAAGCCAGTCGAATCCATCTCTAGAGGGCAGTGCTCATCTCCGTTTCCAAGGCGAAGAGCCAGCGCTGTCTGAAGACGTTTCCGTGGTCATGTGGCCGGCATGACTTAAATGGCAAGGTGCACGGAATGCTGTTACCTTCCCACCAAAGCGGTACCTATTTCTCTACTTGCAATTTCTTGCTTTCGAACTGCTAAGTTGGCAGGAGCTGGGGCCAGAGCTCCCTCCGTCATGCGGCACTTGGGTCTCAAACTGCTGAACTACAGACCTTCCAGTCTGTAGATCAGTGTCTTAACCTCTGAGCCACCACGGCCCTATAGCCTTCGTACCTGACATCATTTATGTGGACAGGCAGGGGTCATTTCCTGCAGGAGCGCACAGGAGCAGAGCTCCGGCAGTAAAGAGCCCAGGGGGCGGGCACATGCAACAAGCCCCACCCCCTGCTCCCAGCAGCCCTCAGTCAGAGCAAGAAGCAGCCAGGTAAGTTGCAGAGGCCCCCTGGTCCAAAACAGTCCAGTAGCATCTTTAAGACCAGGTTTTATTCAGGTACAAGCTCTCCCTCCTTTTGAGGACAGATCTGCACGTTCCCCCCCCTGCCCCCAATAGCTAGCAATCCAAAAGAGTCCAGTGGAGCCTGAGCGGTGGGTGTTGCTTTCTGACACACTTCCGGCGATTTCAGGGGGTGTGGCATATGCAAATAAGTTATGCTAATGAGTTATGCTAATGAGCTCCTGCACCTCTTTTTCTACGAAATGACCCCTGAGGAGAGCTAGTGAAGTGTAATGGTCAGAATGCCAGATCACAGTCTGGGAGGCCCAGGCTCAAACTCTTACTCTGCCATGGAAGCTTGCTGGGTGGCCTTGGTCCAGGGTAGTCCTGAGGATAGAATGGAGGAATGATGTAACCTGCTTAGGGTCCCTATTAAGGGAGAAAGGTGGGGTGTAAATGCAGGAAACAGATTTATGAAGAAGAAGAAGAAGTGGAGGAGAAGTGTAACCTGCTTAGGGTCCCTATTAAGGGAGAAAGGTGGGGTGTAAATGCAGGAAACAGATTTATGAAGAAGAAGAAGAAGTGGAGGAGGAGGAGGAGATTGGATTTATACCCCGCCCTTCACTACCCAAAGGAGTCTCAGAGCGGCTTACAAACTCCTTTCCCTTCCCCTCCCTACAACAGACACCCTGTGAGGTAGGTGGGGCTGAGAGAGCTCTGACAGAAACTGCCCTTTTTCAAGAACAGCTCTGACAGGACTATGGCTTGCCCAAGGTCATCCAGCAGCTCCAAGTAAAGGAGTGGGGAATCAAACCTGGTTCTCCCAGATTAGAGTCTGCACACTTAACCACTACACCAAACCAAATGCCAGGGACTGAAGGGAAGCTTTACGTAAAAGCCACAAACCTCTCCTATAGCTTTAGGTTAGTTTAGAACACAGGTGTCAAACATGCGGCCCACGGGCCAGAACCAGCCCATCCAGGGCTACTTTCCAGCCCGTGAGCAACTGATCACCTTTATCGCCAGATGACAGAGGTTGTGCATTATGTCTCTGTGTGTTGTCCCAGTGCTAACGTGTAATGGGCGGTGGAAGTGGGAGGGCGGGCATCAGGGAGATACCGTAAGGAGATAGTGTCAGAGTGTTAATGTTTTAAGCATGTTTGTAAGTGGACTTTGGCAAATCACTATTTTTTTCTCAGCCTCAGTTTCCTCTCTGCAATGCGGGCATAAATACTATTGGCCTACCGTACTGGAGACTGAATAGCCCGGATGAGCTTGATCTTGTCAGAACTTGAAAGTTAAGCAGGGTCGGTCGTGGTTAGTACGTGGATGGGAGACCACCAAAGGTGACCAGGGTTGGTAGGCAGAGGAAGGCAATGGTGAACCACCTCTGAAACACCTCTCGCCCTGAAAACCCCATGAGGGGGGTCACTCACCCCATGTCAGTTCAACAAGACTTAATCATTGCCCAGGCTAGCGCGATCTCATCAGGTTTCAGAAGCTAAGCAGGGTCAGCCCTTGTTGAAGACCAATGAAGATCGGAGGAAAGCAGTGACAAACAACTCCGGTTAGTCTCCTGCCTTGAACGCCCTATGGGGTTGCCATCGCTCAGCTACAACTTGACTGCATGGTCCCCCTCCACCACCTTCCTGGGCCATTGTGATTACCATGAGATCCAGGCATATATTTGGAAAGCATATAATATGGCCTCCTTTCTAAAGGTAACTAGGTCTCTAGGTGTGGACAGTGTCTCAATGGGAGACTTCCTGGGAATTTTATGTACATAGGGTTACCAGCCCCCCCTGGTCATCAGCCAGGGATGGGGGGGTTGGGTTGCTTGATCCAGATTAGGAAACTCCTACAGATTAGGATACGGAGCCTGGGGAAGACAGGGACCTCAGTGGGGTACAGTGCAATAGAGTTCACCATATAGTATACTGAATTTGGTTCAAGGTGCTGTTTTTCACCTTTAAAGCACTGTGTGGTCAGGGACCTACATGTCTAAGGGGCCGCCTTCCCCCATATGTTCCCCAGAGAGCACTACGATTAGGGTCCCAAAATCGTCTGGCTCTGCTGAGCCCCAGAGAAGCCAGGCTGGCCGTGATGAGGGGCAGGGCCTTTTCAGTGGCGGCGTTGCCCTGGTGGAATGAGCTCCCGGAAGACATCAGGGCCCTGCGGGACCTTTTACAATTCCACAAGGCATGTAAGACGGAGCTCTTCCACCAGGCCTTCGACTAGGGAGCCGCATCATACAAACTGAGGCCCTGGCCCCACTGTGAACATCAACATTAACATCAATATCAACATCATTACTAACAGCCTGCATAACCCAGACTACGATGGTAGCTGATAGTTTGTTTTGTCGGATGCTGCTTATGTCCGCCATTGTATATAAGAACCATCTAGCACTAGCACTTCGTAATGTTTTTATATATATACTGTTTATGATTATATATCTATATTTGTTTTAGCTGTTTATTATTCCATGTAAGCCGCCCTGAGCAGGCCACGGTGGGGAGGGTGAGGTAGAAAATAAATAAATAAAGCATCCATTTTCTCCAGGGGAACTTAACTCTGTAGTCTTGAGATGAGCTGTAATTCTGGAGGATCCCCAGGTCCTACTTGGAGGTCAGCCCCTCTATATGTACATTATTTTCAGTTCCGCGGAAGAAAAGCAGGCTGTAAATTAGTAAACAGCACAAATAAAATGCTTTGAAGACTGGAAGTGCTGTGTAAATGCTGAGCACGGTTATTAATTAAATGCTTGATGAACTAACAATTACAGGCCTCCTCTTATTTGTAGCCAAGGCAGACAAAATCCTTCCTAGCTGGGGGAAATCTCTGTGTGTGTTTGTGTCTCTGTGTGTGCGTAAAGAGAGACAATCTTCCTCACCACTGAAGACTGCTTTTAATCAGAGGCATTTTCTTTCTGTTCCCCCTGCCGAAAAGTCATCCGGTTTGACAAGCTGGCGGAACGTGGGGCTGTACGGGCGGATCAGGTGAGGTTATCTACAGAAAAGACGGGCAGCGTAATTTCAAGCTTTGTGTCTGAGGGTGACATGATCCGATTTTCCGTGTGGTTCTTCGCATTGTGATTGCCCATGGGTTACCCAGTGAGGGGGAAGTCAAACCTGGCACGAATTCCTGTCTTGAAAAATATGTCCTGCTTTTTGGCAGGAGTGGTTGAATAAAAGGATAGCTCATTATGTGGATGTCCTTGTGTAAGGAGACACACACACATGCACACAAACACACAACAAATTCCTTTCCGTACCCCCCCCCATGTCCCCCTTTGTCTTGTCTTTAATGTTGCTGTAAACCTGCTCTCCTAACATTTCAGGTTTTGCTAAATGAGGTGTAAACGGTAAGCTTTTGAAAGGGATTTTTTTAAAAAATGAATTTCTGTGTTTTTCGGCTGTTGATGCGGGGGGGGGGAGAACAAGTTAAATGCTTTTCTTGTTGAGGTTAGAAAAACAACGCCACCCTCAACCTGGAGAATGTATTTTACTGTTAAATTAAACGGACCGAGGCTGTCAAATCACCATTAGAAAAGAACAAAATAAAATAAGGCAGAGTAATTTTTAACTCCTCATATGTATGCAGGCTTTTAGAGCTGTACAGAATTTCTCATCAGGCACCCTTCTGTGTTGGTCCAACGTAAAGTATCGCCCCCTGAACCGAACCAGATGACGCACTGGATTATTCATGACGAGGCCTTTCCGCTAGAAACAGGAGCAATGTGGGGACTTGACTGGGTTGCCAGCCTCCAGGGATAATCCACCTGGGATTATAACTGATCTCCAGGTGACAGAGACAAGTTCACCTAACATGGGGGTCCCCATCCTTGTCGAGCCTGATGACACTGTTGGAATGATGAGAAGGGGTCGTTTGTACCACCATAAAATGGCCAGCCAAGAAGTTTAGGGGGTGGTGGGGACATGCAAATTAGCATCACAAGCCTAGAAACCGGAGGGAGTTTAGGGGGTAAAAAGGTAAAGGTTTCCCTTGCTCGAAAGCCAGTCGAGTCCGACTCTAGGGTTGCGGTGCCCATCTCCGTTTCAAAGCCGAAGAGCCAGCGCTGTCCGAAGACGTTTCCGTGGTCATGTGGCCGGCATGACTAAACACCAAGGTGCACAGAACGCTGTTACCTTCCCACCAAAGTGGTACCTATTTATCTACTTGCAATTTCTTGCTGTCGAACTGCTAGGTTGGCAGGAGCTGGAACTAGAGACGGGAGCTCACTCCGTCATGCGGCACACTCGGGTCTTGCTGAACTACTGACCTTCCACAGCCTGCAGTTCAGGGTCTTAACCACTTGAGCCACCTTAGCTTAGGGGGTGGGGACATGCAAATTAGCATCACAAGCAGCCTTTCCAGTGTGACCCCGGAAGTGACAACATCCCATCAATGCAACGTTACAGGATTCCCCCCTCCCCGCTCTATAGTTTTACCATAGTTCTTATAGTATCTTAGAGCATCACACTGGCATGATGGTGTCACTACTTCCATGTTGAAGCTTGGAGTGAAGCTGAAGCATTGCTACTAAGCAGTGGTAGGCTCCCAGGGTGCAGGGCGGGAGGTCTCCTGCTATAGGGGGAGACCTGGGCACCATGCACAGGGATGAAGTCAGTCACAAAATGGCTGCCAAAAGGGCAGGTCCAATCACATTACACTGGGAAATGCCACAGAATGTTGTGAGGTTCTAAGCCTAGTGCTGTCCCAGGCAAAGGCGGTGCCTCCTGGATTCTTCTGAAGGCCCTTCAGCTCCCAGGAAGTGGAGTGAAGGTTTGGTCTCAAAGGAGAGGGATTGGTCCTGACAGGCCTGTAGCCAGGATTTTTTTTGTTTTGTTCAGGGGGCATTTAAAATTTTAAGGCTGCAGTTAGATTATAGCTAGTTAAATTAGTCTGAATGCCTGTCTTTAAAGGGGGAGGCTCTGATCCTGTTTCTAGCCCTTCCTTTCCAGGAACAGGGCAGCAAGTGTATCAGTTCCTAGGAAAAAAACAGCTCACAGTACATTAAATTGCATTCAGAAGGCATTTAAATGCATTTTGAGTTCCCTTCCAGAGGGCAAGAAAGCTTAGAAGGGTACTCAAGAGTGGTACCTTCAATACGTCGCCTGACTGTCCCTGGCCCCAAGGATGCCAGACTGACTATCACCAGATCTAGGGCCTTCTCAGTGGTGGCTCCATACTGGTGGAACGAGCTCCCGGAAGACATCAGGGCCCTGCGGGACCTTCCACAGTTCCGCAGGACCTGTAAAACCGAGCTCTTCCACCGTACTTTGCCGACAGGTCTTGGAATTGGGAGCCGCCACTGAACGAGCTACTGAACATCTATTACTGGCACTTTCTTTGGGATACTGGTCTGGAGTCAGACGGGGCCAACGACAACAATCGCCATCTGCACTTTATCGTTCGTATTTAATCTGCACTTTCTATTTTGTTGTTAGAATTTTATCTGTTTTTATTGTAAATTATTATTGTACGCCGCCTTCAGCCTGCTTGTCAGGCAAGGCGGGATAGAAATCGAATTAAACAATAAATACGTCTACAACAATCCCCCTTTCTGCTAGCCCCGTCCTGTCGTATACCACCTAGGCCATGGTGAGTCTTCCAAAAGCATTCCCGTGAGCCTTTGGGAAACATGCAATCAAAGGCCCTCTGAGGTGTCTTTTCCTGGGTCCCATGATGCCCCCCCCCAATTCCAAAGTAGAACAGAGAGGGAAGCCTGAGGGCCCCTCCTCAAAAATAAGGTTTCAGGCATGGCTATTTGTGGGGTGGGGCTTTTAATTAAGGGGGTGGGGCTCCAAAGGCCCCACTGCAGCTATGGGCCTGGGTCCTGACATGATTGCGAGGAGAGGTGTCCAAGTCCAGAAACGTGCAAAGGTCTATGACCAAGCAGAGGATGCACAAAATCAGCTGGAGATGTCCTGGGATTACAACTGATTTCCAGGCAACAGAGATCAGTCCACCAGGAGAAAATGGCTGCCTTGGAAGGTGGACTCTATAACGTTATAGTCCATCGAAGTCCCTCCCTTCCCCAAACCCCACCCTCCTCTGGCTTCACCCCCAAAATCTCCAGGTATTTTTCAGCTCAGAGCTGGTACCCCTACTAATCAGTCATCTGGTAGGGAGTGACCTGAAACTCCCCCTCACTCTTTTTCTGCTCCACTGAATATCTGTGGGATTTCACCCCCAAGACCCATGGAGAAAATGGGTGCTAGGAAGCACAATACTGGGTGCCACATCGACGAAGACTACTCTGGCTAGCAGGTAGGGTTGCCAGGTCTGGGCTGGAAAATACCTGGAGACTTTGGGGGGGGGATCCGGGAGATGGCGGGGTTTGGGGAGAGGAGAGGCCTCAGCATAGTACAATGCCACAGAGTCCACCCTTCAAAGCAGCCATTTTCTCCAGGGGAACTGATCTCTGTCAGCTGGAGATCAGTAGTAAAAGCGGGAGATCCCCAGGCCCCACCTGGAGGCTGGCAACCCTACTAGCAGGGGAAGTCAATCAACGACACACCTGTTTGGTTGTCTGAGGGAAAAAATCTGGCACAGTGAGGTAAAACGACGTTTCCTCTTGTCCTCCTCCAACTTTTTGTAGTCGCGGCCAGGACCAGATGCAAAACAACCAGTAGACAACGCAACGTGAAATATGCTTGATCCGCTTAATTAGCAAAACAATGTGCATAGTATGCAAATTAAGACGACCAGTTACGGGGAACTGAATTCTGACGCACCTTTTCTCCCTTCATCTCAATGCTGTTTCAGGCGGCCTGCTAGTTAGCTAGTTACCAGGGAACCTGCTTTCCCCCGTGGGTCGCTCTTTCGCTAGGCTGCTCTTTCAACCTTAGCAACTGCACTGAGGTACACTGAATTCTTTTTTTCCAGTTCTGGGAAGGTCACATTTTTCAAAAGACTGAAAACACTTTGTTCTCGGCAAAACACAACCAGAAAAGAGAGAAAAGAAATCACGGGACATATTGAGCAAGTTCTCGCTGATCTGAGCAGGCTATTCAAGCATCCCTTTCGTGTCTTGGCAGACGGTGGAAAACAGCTGTAGGAGTCTTATCTCTAACTGATCTGCTCGAAGTCGGAGGGATGCAGTCGTGTTCTCTGGCTGCCTGTAATAATACCTGTGAAGTCTCTGGCAGTCTTGCTCATCTCCTGGTTCTCTAGGTGGCATTTGGTTGAGGGCAGCAACGGTTAAAACTGGCACCCTCCTTTCCCACTTTTGGCCCCGTGTTCCCTTCCCCGCCCTGCTGCACAGAGAACTCAGCAGCTGGCAAAAAACGGATTGATCACCATCTGGACTGGTTGTTTTATTAGGGCATTGTAATGATTTTATCATGTTAGTCGTATTTTATCTGTTTTAATGCTGTGAATCAGGTCGTATTTTATCTGTTTTAATGCTGCGAAGCACCCAGAGCCCGCTTGTGGGGTTGGGCGATTCAGAAATCTAAAACAACAACAACAACAACAATTATTATTATTATTCACAAACATAGAGGGAATTTGGAGCACTGGCTTCTTCCACAGGGGATATTTCCCCACATGGAGAGCAGGAGACCCCTGCAATAAAAGGGAGCGTCCAGATAGCTTCATGCCTGATCTCCATGTGACTAGCCTGGCTCCTGTGCCCCCTCTTCACTCCAGAAAAAATATGGTATATATATTTCACTGTCTCTGAAGTAAGGAGAAACTGCAGGTCAGCTGTAGTTCCTCTGTTAGCCACTAGACGGAGGCGTGTGTGCTAAGCTCCGCCTGCAAAATGGCTTCAAATTCACCTCACTTTTCAGCCCTTCAAGGAACAGTCAGTGAATGGGCTGGGCATCACTATGGTTGCCGCCAGCTCCAGGTTGGGAAATACCTGGAGATTCTGGGGGTGGAGTCTGAGGAGGGCAGGGTTTGGGGGAGGGGAGGGACTTCAATGGGGTATAATGCTGTAGAGTTCATGATTACTGTTTGGATCTCTGATTGTGTAATTTGGCATGGCAGACCATTCTGCAGAGTCAGGTTCCTCCCAAAGTTTGGCTGCTAGAGCCCCAAATAAGGTGAAGTCAGAAATGAGAACGTACCCTCACAACCGTAACCAAGCCTTCATTGGTAACAGGATCGGTCCTGATGGTGAAATGGCCAGAAGGGTCGCCGCTGATAATCCGGTAAACAGCATTCCAGTTAGGTGAATGTGGCTGATCTCTATCCATCACCGTCAAATTAGCCACCACAACTTCCACTCGGTTTTCCGGGACTTCACCAGAATACTGAAAATTAAGAAGTAGAATTTCGTTAGACTTGCGGGGTATTTTTGGAGAAGGCACAGAAATTGAATGAATGCAGCACTGGTTGTATCCAAGTCTTCTTGGGACAGTAACTTTTATTAATTACCCTGTATTTACCCAAAAAGATGACCCTGAGCATAAGATGCGTGAGGACTTTCCAGTCTCTGGAGTTTTACCCAGAAATGACATTTCAAATGCTCGATGATTTTGCCGTTCTCTACAGTAAAAATGTGGTTTTGGTAGAAGTGATGTTGACACGCACACACTTCTTTGAATGAAAGCTGTTGGAAACTGATTGCTGCAGGAGTCTGACAATATTAAGCAATAAAAACAGTTAAAAGGTCGGCATAGCAGCAATTGCATATTCAGCTTGCATCTTTTGTCGCCTCCTGGACCTGAACTGATGCCTGATTCCAAGACTGTCTTCAGAGGGGCTCCCACTAAAGCTCGTCTTGTATAGCTGGACCCAGAAGGGCAGCAGAGAAGGAGGTGTGCTCCCCTTCTGCCATGTTGCCAAGGTCTGTAGCTACAGCAGTAGACCTCCCGTCTGGCAGCCTCTGACCCCTTGTACTGCCTGGTAAGGCAGTGGGGGTGGAAATGCCGCAAAAATTACCATTGCTCTGATGGCATGATGTAACTTCCGGCTTGAACCTGGAAGTGAGGTCATAACGATGCCCTGATGCTCTAGGATTTCATTTAACAGAGATGCCAGCCTACAGGTGGCAATATTCAAATACTAAAGCACCCTGTATAATAAAGTGAAATAAACATGCAAGTTATATAAGCAATATTTGTATTGTGTCAGCTGTCGTAAAGGTACAATACTTTCACAGACTTAAACGGTGTGAAGGAAACTAAACACATACACAATATTTCAAGAGATTAACACTTCAAAGAGTTGTAAACAAATGTCAGGTTCACGACGTGAAGCTTGCGAGACTATGCGGCGCTGGTAAGAAGAATCCCGTTTCTGTGTGCCTTCGTCAGGTCTTACAGCCCCAATTGTTGATGAATACGTAATTGACAAAATATGAAAGAATCCAGAAAAACTTACAAAATATTTTGTGTGTGATGAACAATGTGCCACAAACACAAATGACTACGATTATTATGAAGCCTCATAAAGCAACAATAAAATAAGACTACAGGTAGCACCTGGGGATCTCCCAGATTTATAGCTCACCTCCAGACAGACATCTGTTCCCCTGAAGAAAAAAAGCAATACTTTGGACTCAATAGCATCTGCTGGTGGACCCTGGCCCAAAGGACATTTGCTTAGCCTCGACCAGAGCCAGATAAACATCTGGAGCAGAGGTCCATCCGTGGCTATTAGCCACAAGGTATAGATAGGAACTCTCGGTCTGGGGCAAGGGATGCTCTGTGTTCTTGGTGCTTGGTGTGGGGGGGGAACATAAGAACATAAGAGAAGCCAGTGTTGGATCAGGCCAATGGCCCATCCAGTCCAACACTCTGGGTCCCACAGTGGCCAAAAATACCAGGTGCCATCAGGAGGTCCACCAGTCGGGCCAGGACACTAGAAGCTCTACCAGGGGCCGTTTCGTAGAAAAAGAGCTAGGGGAACTCATTAGCATAACTCATTAGCATATGCCACACCCCCTGACATCGCCGGAAGTGTGTCATAAGGCCACACCCCCTGACATCACCGGAAGTGTGTCATAAGGCCACACACCCCGCCCCCAACGGTCCCGGCCACCGCCGCCGGCCTTGCAGCTCCATTGCCGAGCCCCATGAGGGGCCTGGCGGTGGACCTGCAAGGCCGGCGGGAGTGCAAGGAAGCCCCGCATAGGCCCTCCCTGGCCCCAGGCAGGGGTGGGGAGAGGCAGGGAGGAAGCAACTTACCCTCCCTCTTCTCCTGCCTCCTCCTGGCTGAATGAGGGCCAGAAGCGGGGCGGCCGGAAGCAGGGGGCTGGGCTTCGTCATGTGCCCCGCCCCGTACCTCACCCGGGGGAACTGCGATCCCCCCGAAATGACCTCTGAGCCCTCCCACTGTTGCCCCCCCAAGCACCAAGAATACAGAGCATCCCTGGCCCCAGACTGAGAGTTCCTATCTATACCTTGTGGCTAATACCACTGACGGGCCTCCAATCCCCTCGTGAAGCCATCCATGCTTGTAGCTGCCACCCACCACCTCCTGTGGCAGTGAATTCCACGTGTTAATCACTCTTTGGGTGAAGAAGGACTTCCTTTTATCCGTTCTAGCCCAACTGCTCAGCAATTTCATTGAGTGCCCACGAGTTCTTGTATTGTGAGAAAAGGAGAAAAGTATTTCTTTCTCAGCCTGCTCTATCAGTCAGAGGGCTTTTTTTTCTCTACCTGCTCTACAGTGGGAGGGCTTCTAGTGTCCTGGCCGCACTGGTGGATCTCCTGATGGCACCTGGTATTTTTGGCCACTGCGTGACAGAGTGCTAGACTGGATGGGTCATTGGCCTGATCAAACATTGGCTTCTCTTATGTTCTTATGAGCTTTCTTGGCTCTTTCTCCAGCCTGGTGGAACTCTCCCAGGTGAGATCAGGGCCCCTGGGGGACTTATTACAGTTCTGCAGGGCCTGTAAAATGGAGATGTTCCACCGGGCCGATGGCTGAGTCGTCTGGTATCCTCTTACATAAGCCTCCCCGGCTCTGCCTGCCTCCGCGTATCACTGTCTCTTCTGTGCCGCTTTCTGCAGTTCTGTCCACTTGCCCAGGATTTGGTTCTTAGTGTGCATTCTTACAGAAGTTATTAATTTTAGGAAGTTATAAATTTACTGATCACCATCTGGTCTATTGTAGGTTTTTTATATCATATTTTATAGTTATGTTTTAACTGTTAAGCAACTGTCTAATTCTGTTGTACAACTCTTGATGTAACATGCCCTGAGCCCTGCTATGCAGGGGAGGGTGGGATAGAAATTCAATAATAAAAAAAAATAAAAAATGTATCCCACTGAGGTCCCTGTCCTCTCTAGGCTCCACCCACAAATCTCCAGGAATTTCCCAACCTGGAGCTGGTAACCCTACCCCCTTACCCTTCCTAGTCTAGGGGCCCGGGGGGGGGGGGGGTTAGCAACTTTATCACTTACATTCTTTGGTTTTACAATGGATTTAGTGGAATCCTAGAGTGTCACCCCGACACAATGATGTCACTTCCAGTTTCATGCTTCATTACAGTGATGACATCTTAAATGGCCCTGCCCATCCAAGCCTCTTACTGGTTGTCAGTCCTCAGCTGATGACCCTATCTGGAGCCTGCCTAGGACCTGGTGGGGGCAGCATGGGAGGTGGGTGCTTGGACTGGAAAAATGCATTGAGTTGGCTCTGCTGAAGTGTCTGTACCAGTCGGAGTACAGCTGAGCTAGGTGGTCTGTGCATTTTGTATGATCGAGTTTAGTTTGGCTCAGTCAGTTTACAATTAGAAGAAGAAGGAGGAGGAGGAGAAGGAGGAGGAGGAGGAGAAGAAGTAGTAGTAGTAGGAGAATGGATTTATACCCTGCCCTTCTCTCAGAGTTTCAGAGCGGCTTACAAACTCCTTTCCCTCCCCACAACAGACACCCCGTGAGGTAGGTGGGGCTTAGAGAGCTCTTTTGAGGACTGCTCCTGAGAGAACAGCTCTGAGAGAACTTGTGACTGACCCAAGGTCACACCAGCAGCTGCACGTGGAAGAGTGGGGAATCTAACCTGGTTCTCCCAGATTAGAGTCCACGCTCTTAACCACTACACCAAACTGGCTCTCCAGGGGGTGGGGGGAGAGGAGAGGTGCTTTCAGCAAAGGAAAAGAAGAGGCATACAAGCAACAAAGGTAAACAGGAGCATGTAGTTAGAAACTCCCTCTTCAGCATGTTCTCCTTCATACTTGTTTTTACACACGGTCCCATTTTTCTTCTTCCTTTCTCTTAAGTTGTTCTACCCACTGAAACTTATTTAATTCAGATGGCCAACAGCTACAGTATGCTCAAGCAGGGCAGAAGAATAACATGCACTGTTAGATTGCGCCAAGTCTACGCTTCTGTTATCAATCATGTTTGAAGGCGACTCAAAAGACACCGGGGAGATTAGTTAAAGCAGGCCTGTCTTTTGCTAAGCCCATGTTGGTTATCTGGATTCTGAGCCAACAACGCGAGATTAATGTTGTTTCAAGTTCTGCTGTTGATAACATTGATGGACTTTTGGATTCAGCAGACAGCTAATGTGCTACATTCAATTTTGGCTGCGTCTTCTGCGTTTTCAAAAGCCTGTCGTGTCAGGAGTGGAATAGTGTGTTTCACTGCAACGCCTCTACTCTTTCCAGTGACAAAGCTATGCCAATTGTTAACCCTCCCATTACAAATGCATTAAGAGCCTTTCTGGATCATCTAGATGACTTCAGGAAGACCACACGGAAGGCTTGAAAGCAGCAACCCTCCGGCAAATGTTATTCTCTCCAACAAATGGTATTCATTGGAATGCTGATTTTGCACATGGAGCCATGACCTGACATTACAACCCTCTGGCATCCAAAGTCATGGGTAGCCTGTACAGGATTAGCCCACCCAGGCCAGTCCAGGGATGAGAGGGAATCCTGTACTTTTCAGTACATTAAACAACGAACCACGAGATGTTCTATACCCTCTCTGGTTTCCAGACAATTTGCCACCAGAACCTCTTTTCACTAGTCCCTGCTTTTCCTAAGGGAAGAGATTCCAAACCCTTAGTTGGCATCTGGGACAGAACACCTTAGCAACTCAATCCAGAGATGCGCACTATTCACTCTTACAAAGGTAGCGTAGGTGGTCAGGGTCAGCCACAAAATTTAGCCTTGGAGTTCAAGTTACAGCATCAGAGACAATTAGAAATAAGAAGGATCTTTATTCAGTACAGAGCACACCAAACAGACCAGGAGATTACAAAATAACAAAGGCTAGGGCAATTTGCCTTAACTACACATTAATGAGATTCATAGTTACCAAATTCAGGAACATCCAGCAGTCCAAGTATATACCAAGGGATTTTGAAGGGAAATCCCATCTTTGCACAAGCATGTGGTCCAAGTCACAAAGCAGGTCTTTGTTTTCCAAGAGACAGCATTTCAGGTGCAATAAAACAGGCAGCAAGAGCCTCAGAGCTAATAGAACAAGAGACTCGAGAACAAGAAGAAGCTCACTCCCATAGGGATCAAACAATTATACCCCAATCTAATCATGATTAGCCATGGCCATTCGGCCAGTCACGAGCAGCAGGGGTGTGTGGCCAATTTCAGGTTGCCATAGCTGCACATAAGGTGTGTGTATTGATTGGCTAGGAGTCATGTGATCCCAAACTCCAGCTACTTCATTGTGTACATGACTTGTCGCATGTGGGCCACGAAGTGGAGCCACGAGGTTTGGCTTTTGGCATGAAGGTGTGAAAGAATGTGGGTTTATGGCATGGCTATTGAGGCCATATGGCCTCACCATTTGGCTTGCAACAGGAAATAAGACACAGCATGTTATTATAATGTAATCATAGGAGAAGGCATGTGGATATAGAAAGCAGAAAGCAATTTTTCTACACATAGCCATGTTTGAAAAACCCTAAATAAAGCCACAGAAGAACATAAGAACATAAGAAGAGCCCTGCTGTATCAGACCAGTGGTCCATCAAGTCCAGCATCCTGTCTGACACAGTGGCCAACCAATTACTGTGGAGGACCAACAATAGGGCATAGAGGCCAAGTCCTTCCCCTGATGTTGCCTCCTGGCATTAGTATTCAGAGGTTTAGTGCCTCTGAATATGGAGGCCTACTTTAGTCACCATGGCTGAAGTTGAACCTTGAATTTTGTTGGATCAACATCTGCTTCCTCCCTGGAGCTCTCCTTGGTGCTGAAGAGCCTATTTTTCTTAACCATTGCCTAGAACTTGAGTTGCTTCCTACTTCCAACTGCCGAATGGATCTTGTACCCTTCAGACCCGGTACCTGAAGGACATGTGCACACAGCTGGCCCCCCCACACCATAACTTCTACCTGGGTGATATAATGGTCAATGCCCTGACCTGGGTGACCCAGCCACGTCCGTTCTCATCAGATCTTGGAAGCTAAGCAGGGTTGGTCCTGGTTAGTAATTGGATGGGAGACCACCAAGGAAGTCCAAGGTTGCTACGCAGGTGCAGGCAATGGCAAAACACCTCTGAATGTCTCTTGCCTTGAAAACCAACAGGGCTGCCATAAGTCGGCTGGGACTTGATGGCAAAAACCAATCCAACAACATAAAGCCTTGTCCTGCATAACCCACCCATCTCATCTCTGTTAATGCAGGCCCACAGAAAAAGAAATGGATAGCCAATCTTGTGTCATGCCCTGCCCTGGATAGCCCAGGCTAGTCTACCCTGATCTCATCAGCTCTCAGAAGCTAAGCAAGCTCTATCTTGGTTAGTATTTAGATGGGAGACCACCAAGAATGTCCAAGATCATTATGTACAGCCAGGCGATGGTAAGCCATTTCTGAAACATCTCTTGCCTTGAAAACCCTATGGGGTCCACCATAAGTCACCTGCAACTGGACGGTACCTTCCATGATCATAGTGGCCAGTGTTGGATTATACATGGGGAGACCTGCCTCCCCCCGACCACGAAGCTCACTTTGAGACCTCTGCAGGAGAATGGGGTGGTTGAATTCCATCACATCAAACAGGGCTGAGAATGGCTGTTAACGATAGGACGTTTTGGAGAACGCTAATTCATAGGGTCACCATATGTCGGAATTGACTGCACAGCACTTAATACACATGCATAAAGGGCTGTACCACTTCAGACTGTGAAGGAAAGGAGTCAGAAACATCAGGCACTTTCACACATGCTGAATGATGCACTTTCAACTGACTTTTCAATGCACTTTAGAGATCGTTTGCAAGTGGATTTTGCATTTCACACCGTAAAATCCAGTTGCAAAGTGCACTGAAAGTGGATTGAAAGTGCATTATTCAGTGTGTGGCCCTTTCTGCACTCTCCTTTTAATCCATGTTCACTGCAGTGTCCTCCAAGCAATTCTACACTAAAATCGAATTCAACCTTCTTTTTAATCCAGCCTCCCCCTCATTCTGCACTAAAATCGAGTTCAAGCTTCTTTTTATTCCGGGTTTCCCCCCCATTCTGCATTACATTACCACCTTTCAGTGGTCAGCCCAGTTTCAGCCTCCTGTTGCCCCAGGGTTATTTGGATGCTGTTTTGCTAAGGACATAATTTGCCTCGACTCGAACACTGAGGAAATCCGGAGTGGCAGGCAAATGCGGAAAGGACCTGTGTGAAAGCACTTGTAATGCCCCCCATTGGAAAATGCCCTGCAAACTAAAAATTAGCCCATTGGGATGAAAGTCTCTACCCTAGACTTTTGCGTGCTCTGCTGGTATTGCAATTCCAGGGAATCGTCAATTTTGAGAGAACTTCTACCACCTCAGCACTCGGCTGACTCATTCGCATGTTCTTATGTAACAGAGTCATTGATGGCAGTAAAGGAATCAGCTGGTTTGATGAACTGGTACGTCTTGTCAAAACCTGACCCACATTTTACTCCTTTTTCTTTTTTCTTTTTGGATAAAGCAGCAAAAGCAGAGAGGAAATAAAAATCAGCAGATCAGGGAGAAAGTCTAGGATATTTTTTTAAAAAATCGCTCTGTCCTGTCATGTGTACAAACCGGAGTTCTGTGCTTTGACCCTGTATAGAAATATTGATTTCTAAAAGTCTCCTGCCTTCTCCTGTGATGTCTTTCTGATAACATACTGTGTTATTTCCTGTTGCAATGCCAAATGGTAAGGCCAAATGGCCGGAGCAAACTTTATAACCATGCCATATACCACATTCCTTCACACCTTTCTGCCAGAGAGCCAGATAATGAGGCTCCACACACTAGGCCTCACATGAGTCTTGTCACGTACGCAATGAAGAAAGCTAGAGGTTGGGCCATCTGACTGCAGGCAGGGCCTCCAAACTTCCAGCCAATCCCACAAACCTGATGTTAGCAACCATGGCAACCAACAATTGGCCACACAACCCTGCTGCTCAAGATTGGCTGATGGCCACGGCTAATTGTGACTAGTAATTGGGGTATAATTGATTGATCCCTATGGGAGTGAGTCTCTTGCTCTTAGCTCTTGCTCCCTTCTCTTGCCATTGTCTGTTTGATTGCACCTGAATTGCTGTCTCTTGAGAAACAAAGATCTGCTTTGTGACTTGGAGCACATAGTTGTGCAAAATGGGATTTCTCTTCAAAATCCCTTGGTATCTACCTTGGATTATTTTGGACTGTTGGATGTTCTTGAACTTGGTAACTATGTATCTTTAACGTATAGTTAAGGCAAAGAGCCATAGGTTTTTCTTGTTTTCAGTATCCTCTAATAGTATGTGTGCTATGCTCTGTACTGAATAAAGATCCTTCTTATTTCTAATTGTCTCTGATGTTGTAACTTGAACTCCAAAACTAAATATTGTGGCTGACACTGACCACCTACGCTACCTTTGTAAGAGTGAATAGTGTACATCTCTGAGTAGAGCTGCTGCTGTGTAAAACCCAGATGCCGACTGAGAGTTTGAATCTCTAATCTCAGGTTGGGGGGACTATTGAAAGAGATTCTGGTGGCAAATTGTTCTGAAAACCAGAGAGGGCATAGACAATCTCGCGGTTTGTTGTTTAATGCGCTGGAGATACAGGGTTCCCTCGCTTTCCTGGACTGGACTGAGTGGGTTAATCCTGTACAGGGCCAAGTAAGGAGAGTCCCACACAACATGGAGTGGGCATTTATTCTCGAAGTCCTGTTGTATTCCCACACAGAGAGGCGGTAGGAGCCACCTCTTCCCCCCCACCATTACTTAACCCATGAAATGAAATCGGCTATTCTTAGTGATGACCTCTTATAACCTTGTCCTGTTTCATTTCCTCAGAAGAGCCTGACTTCTCCCAAACGACGGCAGTTTCAATCGATTCTCGGCTCCTTTGTGACCATAACACGAAGCATGTTGAAAGAGTTCATCTGTGTCAACTAAATCAGAAAGCTGTAGACTTGAGCTTAAGGGTTCCTAGATCAGCATACCTGCCCTTGCAAAAACAGCATTTCCAAGACTTAAACTAGAGGTGACACATCTTCCTTTTGTTTCTTTCCTGTCCCCCCCAAAATTTAATATTTAACAGGGTACTTAAGGGTGGTTGGAAGGTTTTATGGGCACTTAGGGACAGGGTATACACAAGTTCCTACAATCCCAGTTCCCTTCTGTTTTCCACAACTGCAGTTTTCTTCTTTCTCCCCATTTGCAGCTAGGTTTGGCATTTGCCTGCCTGCAGCGGGTAAACCCCAGTTTCCTGTAACTGAGGAGGAGAAAAATGGGCCAGAAAAATGGCCTCCACGGTGACGCTGTTGGAATATCCCCATGTCTCTATGATCTTTACCTCAGAGAGTGGGTGGAAATCCTAGAGTGTCAGCCAGGTGTGACATCACATCCTCCCTCTGCTGGCAACACAATTTGCAGCCACACTATAGATGGTAGAGTACAATCCCCTATTCATTCCTTTGTGTCCCACTGGTGACAGCAGCTCTAAAAGGAGCGTAAAAGAACCATTTCCTTCTAGCATACCAAAGTGGGGACTGTCCCATTAGTCCCTGTGACGTCCCTCTGGGCAGTCACCCATTTCCGGAAGCTTGGATAACACAGCAGAAGACATGATTCTCTTGTCTTCACTGGCTGCATTTCGAAAGGATCGCAAGACAGTCTTTTCCAGAGAGCATTTGGCAGAAGGTAGTGTTTTGGCAGGTTTTGCTACATTTTTATTCTGTGCATGTTTAATTCGTGCATTGTTCTTATTTTGTTAATTGGCTCTTAAGTTATTTGTGTCCTTGCCGCTTTGTGTTGTACTGTTAACCACCTTCATTCTAATGGAAAGCAGCAAGGATTTGCGGAATGAATTTTCCTCTCCACCCACTATTTCCTCTTTCTCTTCCTTGAAATTCATCATCGCCTCTTCCTCTTCTTCCTGCCTCCTCTCCCTCCTTCCAGTACACCAGCCAGCCCATCTTTATTTTCTCCCCATCTTTAGTTGCCAGGCAGGCCCTGTTGCGCAGCGGGGAAGCAGCAAGGAGTTGGAAAGGGAACCCATTTTTGCATGTCTCACCTGCCCTACACTATTTCCTCTTTCTCTCCACCTGACAGCCCCCATATCCTCAAGCTTCTCTGCTTTCTTCTCTCTTTCCCGCCCACCTGCCAACCTTTTATTTGTCTCTCCATCTTCAGCTTTATTTTTTCAACCAATATCCCGCTCCTTTCCCCCGCAATCAGGGTTTAGGGCAGCCAGTTTGGTGTAGTGGTTAAGTGTGCGAAGCATGTTGAAAGAGTTCATCTGTGTCAACTAAATCAGAAAGCTGTAGACTTGAGCTTAAGGGTTCCTAGATCAGCATACCTGCCCTTGCAAAAACAGCATTTCCAAGACTTAAACTAGAGGTGACACATCTTCCTTTTGTTTCTTTCCTGTCCCCCCCAAAATTTAATATTTAACAGGGTACTTAAGGGTGGTTGGAAGGTTTTATGGGCACTTAGGGACAGGGTATACACAAGTTCCTACAATCCCAGTTCCCTTCTGTTTTCCACAACTGCAGTTTTCTTCTTTCTCCCCATTTGCAGCTAGGTTTGGCATTTGCCTGCCTGCAGCGGGTAAACCCCAGTTTCCTGTAACTGAGGAGGAGAAAAATGGGCCAGAAAAATGGCCTCCACGGTGACGCTGTTGGAATATCCCCATGTCTCTATGATCTTTACCTCAGAGAGTGGGTGGAAATCCTAGAGTGTCAGCCAGGTGTGACATCACATCCTCCCTCTGCTGGCAACACAATTTGCAGCCACACTATAGATGGTAGAGTACAATCCCCTATTCATTCCTTTGTGTCCCACTGGTGACAGCAGCTCTAAAAGGAGCGTAAAAGAACCATTTCCTTCTAGCATACCAAAGTGGGGACTGTCCCATTAGTCCCTGTGACGTCCCTCTGGGCAGTCACCCATTTCCGGAAGCTTGGATAACACAGCAGAAGACATGATTCTCTTGTCTTCACTGGCTGCATTTCGAAAGGATCGCAAGACAGTCTTTTCCAGAGAGCATTTGGCAGAAGGTAGTGTTTTGGCAGGTTTTGCTACATTTTTATTCTGTGCATGTTTAATTCGTGCATTGTTCTTATTTTGTTAATTGGCTCTTAAGTTATTTGTGTCCTTGCCGCTTTGTGTTGTACTGTTAACCACCTTCATTCTAATGGAAAGCAGCAAGGATTTGCGGAATGAATTTTCCTCTCCACCCACTATTTCCTCTTTCTCTTCCTTGAAATTCATCATCGCCTCTTCCTCTTCTTCCTGCCTCCTCTCCCTCCTTCCAGTACACCAGCCAGCCCATCTTTATTTTCTCCCCATCTTTAGTTGCCAGGCAGGCCCTGTTGCGCAGCGGGGAAGCAGCAAGGAGTTGGAAAGGGAACCCATTTTTGCATGTCTCACCTGCCCTACACTATTTCCTCTTTCTCTCCACCTGACAGCCCCCATATCCTCAAGCTTCTCTGCTTTCTTCTCTCTTTCCCGCCCACCTGCCAACCTTTTATTTGTCTCTCCATCTTCAGCTTTATTTTTTCAACCAATATCCCGCTCCTTTCCCCCGCAATCAGGGTTTAGGGCAGCCAGTTTGGTGTAGTGGTTAAGTGTGCGGACTCTAATCTGGGAGAGCCAGGTTTGATTCCCCACTCCTCCACTTGCAGCTGCTGGATGACCTTGGACAAGCCATAGTTTTGTCAGAGCTGTTCTCTCAAGGACAGCTCTGGAAAGAGCTCTCAACCCCACCTACCTCACAGGGTGTCTGTTGTGGGGAGGGGAAGGGAAAGGGGATTGTAAGCCGCTCTGAGACTCTGAGTAAAGTGCGGGGTATAAATCCAATCTCCTCCTCCTCCTCCTCCTCTTTACCTCATTTACAGCCTACCTTTCTCCACAGTGGGGGACTCAGAGCACTTAATTTCATTCTCCTCTCCTCCAATTTATCCCCAAGAAAACCCCATGAGCAAGGATGGACTGGGAGTGGAGAACCCTGGGAAAAGGCCCCTCCCCCAGCCCTCCTTGGCCCTGCTCCCAAAGAAGAAGAAGAGAAGAGATTGGATTTATACCCCGCCCTTCACTACCCAAGGGAGTCTCAGAGCAGCTTACAAACTCCTTTCCCTCCCCCTCCCCACAACAGCCACCCTGTGAGGTAGGTGGGGCTGAGAGAACTCTGACACAAACTGCTCTTTCAGGAACAGCTGTGCCAGAGCTTGTGACTGACCCAAGGTCACATCAGCAGGTGCAAGTGGAGGAGTGGGGAATCAAATCCGATTCTCCCAGATTAGAGTCCGCACACTTAACTACTACACCAAACTGGCATGGAAGGAGGGAAGGAGAGATCCTGACCCTCCTTCCCTCCCTCACAAAGGGGGATGGGAGGAAGGAGGAGGGAGCTTGCCTAACCATTTGGCCTTGTCTGTCTGCCCTGCCTTCTGCAGGGTTCAGCTGGGTCGGGCCAGGTGCCACCGTCTGCCTCGGCTTTGGTTAATACTTGGCTGGGAGACCACCAAGGAAGTCCAGGGTTGCTACTAGGGTTGCCGGACCACTGGTCAAGGTGGGGGTTCCACTGATTTTCATGGCTTCAGCCCGCTGCCGACCAGCTGACCAGCAGGGGAAGCCCCACCTCAACAACGACTACCCACGACCACCGTTCTCCCCCGAGAGATTAAAGGGCCCTCCAGCTGATCAGGGGGAGCATGTGGCCCGCTGATCAGCTGGAGGGCCTTTTAAATCATGCAGGAGGGGGGGAGAGAGGTGGCCACTGGCTGCACATCTGAACTCCAAGTGGCGATTCGCTTCTTGGAATTCAGGTGCACGTGGCCCTGCTGGCCAAATACACTCAAGGGTCCCTTGAAATGTTTTTTGGTGAGTGGGGGCCTGAATTGCAAGTGCGCAAAACCATGGCTGGCCAAAACCATTTAAAGGATCCCTTTAAATGGTTTTGGCCAGTGTGGGCCAGGGCTTATGTGCCTGAATTCCAAGCAGCAATGAGTTCAGGTGCACAGCCAGCGGTCACCCCTCTCCCTCCCCTCCTGCAAAGATTTAAAGGGCCCTCCAGCTGATCAGCAGGTCCCGTGCTCCCCCCAATCACCTGAAGGGCCCTTTAAATCTCGCAGGAGGGGAGGGAGAGGGGTGGCCGCAGGTGGTTGTTGTTGGGAGCAGGGCTTGGGACATCCCCCAATGTGACATCATCGCATTGGGGACATCCCCACCCCCTCCAGGAATGCCACCCAGAGCCCCCTGCCCCCAAGGTCCCCCGCCAGGGATGAGGCCAGACCCGGCATCCTAGTTGCTACACAGAGACAAGAAGTGGCAAGCCACCTCTGTTTGTCTCTTGCCTGGTCAGCCCTAGGGGGATCGCCATGAAGTTGGCTGCCCCTTGATGACAATTTCCACCACCACTGGAAGACATGCCTGAAGACCACACCTTAAAAAGGATATTATAGCTTTGGAAAAAGTGCAGAAAAGGGCAACTCGAATGATAAAAGGGTTGGAACACTTTCCCTATGAGGAAAGGTTAAGGCGCTTAGGGCTCTTTAGCTTGGAGAAACGACGACTGAGGGGTGACATGATCGAGGTTTACAAGATTATGCATGGGATAGAGCAGGTAGAGAAAGAGGTACTTTTCTCCCTTTCTCACAATACAAGAACTCGTGGGCACTCCATGAAATTGCTGAGCGGTCGGGTTAGAACGGATAAGAGGAAGTACTTCTTCACCCAAAGAGTGATTAACACTTGGAATTCACTGCCACAGAAAGTGGTGGCGTCTAAAGCATGGACGGCTTCAAAAGGGAATTAGATAAGCATATGGAGCAGAGGTCCATCAGTGGCTATTAGCCACAAGGTATAGATAGGGTCTCTGGGGCAAGTGATGCTCTGTCATCTTGGTGCTTGGGGGGGGGGTCAACAGTGGGAGGGCTTCTAATGTCCTGGCCCCACTGCTGGACCTCCTGATGGCACTGGTATTTCTGGCCACTTTGTGATACAGAGTGTTGGACTGGATGGGCCTTTGGCCTGATCCAACATTGGTATCTCTTATGGTCTTATGTTCTTAAGACCTTCTGGCACAACGTGGCAGGTATAAAACATGCAGGAAGTTAAAATATACTTAAAGTTGGGCATTCCTCCCTCTCCAAGTTGATTTAGGTGCGGACCAAAGAAAGAGCCGGCTTGCATCAGCCTTTTACCAGGAAACGGCACTTTTATCTGCATTTAAAAGCCTATTAAGAGCGGAGCACTTTAATCAAACTACCTGGCCTTGGGGCTTTGCATGTCTCACGGAAACGCCTGGAGTCTTCCTTCTGGAACACAATAGCCTTTCATCTGTAACCTAGCACTCTTGAACATTCAGAACCCCCGATACTATCACCTTGTTAGGAAGAAAAATTGTGGACTTATCCCAAATGGGATCTCATCCCCGGCTTGGTGATGGAGCGTCTGTGGCAATGACCTTTAACAGCCATTCAGCTCCACAATGGAAGATCCTTATCTCACAATCCAGTAGAAAAAAGTACACGTTAAAATTCTGATCTGATTTAAAATAGGGTGGGTGGGTGAGGGTGGGGGGTGTCGCAGAGCTCCCTGTCTCATCAAACAGACCTTTGTTTTCTACTCGTAGAATGGATAGCATGAAATGGGAGCCATCCCAGTGCTTCTGGGGGGGGGGATCTTTGATTGCAGGGTGTAAATGAACAGAGGTGCTTCAGCAAGAACCACTCAAATTACTTAAAGCAGCTCAGTGAATCAGACGCTCGGATAATGTCTTTTTCTTGGAAACAGCTTCCTGATTTTGGAGTCGAATCCCTATTCTGAACTGCAAAGAAGCAGAGAATGGAGTACCCGGTACAAATGAAGCACATGTTTATATATTTATTCTGATTCTACCCTGAGGGGGGTGGAGTTGGTGTCATCCTGCATTTTTAGCAGCATGCTTTATGGCAGCTTTACTGCAGTTTTTCAGCATTGGGAGCCTTAGGGTTGCCTGGCAACCAGCAGGAGCTTGGGAGGGGGCACGGACATGGAGGGAGTACATGCCATCACTTGTAGGAAAAACCAGAAGTGCCATCAAGTACTATTTATTTATTTATTTATTTGGATTTATATCCCGCCCTCCCCTTAATGGGCTCAGGGCGGGTTCCAACAGTATAAAATACACAATACAATCAAAATCACGTTAAAACACAATATAAAATAACATGACTCATATATGCCATACAGCTCTAGTAAAAAGTCAGATACCTCAGTGGTTGATGGTACTAGAAATTAAATTTTCCAGAGTTCTATAAAATTTGGGATCTCAGACCCAGGCTACAGATGGGGAAGTCCGCTCCCTCAACCGAAAGCTCGGTGGAAGAGCTCCGTCTTGCAGGCTCTGTGGAATTGTAATAAATCCCACAGGGCCCTGAGCTCACATGGGAACTCATTCCACCAGGCAGGGCAGGGGCCAGGGCCGAAAAAGCCCTGGCCCTGGTTGAGGCACGTCGGACGTCCCTGGGGCCAGGGAACACCAAAAGATGTTGATTGGTGGACCTTAGTGCTCTATGGGGCTCATATGGGGAGAGGAGGTCTCGAAGGTATGCTGGCCCCTGGCCATATAGGGCTTGACGGTAAGTACCAGCACCTTGAAACGAATCTGAAATTCGATAGGCAGCCAGTGCAGGTCATGCTTAGGGCTCTTTAGCTTGGAGAAACGACGACTGAGGGGTGACATGATCGAGGTTTATAAGATTATGCATGGGATAGAGCAGGTAGAGAAAGAGGTACTTTTCTCCCTTTCTCACAATACAAGAACTCGTGGGCACTCCATGAAATTGCTGAGCGGTCGGGTTAGAACGGATAAAAGGAAGTAATTCTTCACCCAAAGAGTGATTAACACTTGGAATTCACTGCCACAGGAAGTGGTGGCGGCTACAAGCATGGACGGCTTCAAAAGGGAATTAGATAAGCATATGGAGCAGAGGTCCACCAGTGGCTATTAGCCACAAAGTATAGATAGGGGCTCTGGGGCAAATGATGCTCTGTCATCTTGGTGCTTGGGGGGGGGTCATCAGTGGGAGGGCTTCTAATGTCCTAGCCCCACTGCTGGACATCCTGATGGCACTGGTATTTCTGGCCACTGTGTGATACAGAATGTTGGACTGGATGGGCCTTTGGCCTGATCCAACATTGGCATCTCTTATGTTCTTAACACCAGGTGGATCTGTGCCCACACAGGCATCACCGTCAACACCCATGCTGCCGCATTCTGCACTAGCTGCAACTTCTGGAGCAGAGTCAAGGGCAGCCCCATGTAGAGAGAGTTCCAATAATCCAACCTGGAACCGACCATTGCATGGGTCACTGTAGCCAGGTCTTGGGGGGGGGTGTATGGGGCCAACTGCCTGATCTGCCTCAGATGGAAGAAGGCAGACCTGGCAGTGGCAGTGACCTGGGCCTCCATGGAGAGGGAGGCATCCAGGAACACCCCCAGACTCTTCACCCTCAATTTCAGGACCAATGGAGCCCCATCGAAGGTTGGGAGCCTGACCCCCTGTCCCAGTCACGCACGACTCAGGTATGGGACCTCTGTCTTAGATGGATTTAGCTTCAGCCGGCTCTGACGCAGCCATCCAGCCACGGCCTGTAAGGCCTCCTCCAGGTCTCCAGGGGCTGTATCTGGGTGACCATCAATCAGTAGATAGATCTGGGGGTCATCTGCGTACTGGTGACACCCCAGCCCATACCTCCGGATAATCTGGGCGAGGGGGCGCATGTAGATATTGAACAACATAGGGGAGAGAATTGCTCCCTGCGGCACCTCACATTCCAGTGGGTGTCGCTGGGATAGCTCTCCCCCAAGCGCCACCCTCTGTCCTTGACCTTGAAGGAAGGAGGCTAGCCACTGCAAGGCAAGCCCCCGTACCCCAGCATCAGCTGGGTGGCTCTAGGAATCTACTGAAACCTCTATGGTTTCAGGCAATTTCTGGAGTTACTCGATGTTGTTTCCGGGTTTCCCCAGAAGTGATATCACAGCATATGTAATGCTGATGTTTTTTTAAAAAATCTCTAGGTTGCTGGCAGGACGCCTCCCACTATAGCAGGAGGCCTGGCAACCCAAGCCAGTTGCTCTCTTTCATCCAAAGGACTCAGGAGGAATAAGGCCGCAAGAACAAAATACTAGTTTTGTTTATTTGCACGAGTATAAATTCCACTCTGGATCTTTAAGCACACAAGCATCTCAGACTGTGTTTCTTGTTGCCCTGATACAGTTCGTGGTGACCTAAATGACTGCTAGTGTAGGGCCCCGATTCTCGTGGTTAGAACACGGGTCAGCTCTCAGACACTCCAGATTTACTTCAAATGTCAGTTCAATTCAGAATGGAACAGTCCATGAAGGCACCTTTATAACAGAATAGGATTGTTGCCTACTGCATCAATTATTCTATCTATTATCCTGATTTGACTGCATTGTCCAATGCCTTGTAATTCAATTTTCTATATTGTTTACAGTGTACCTATGTTGTTCTCATTGTCTTCTAATTCTTCTTACTCTAGTCCTATTGCATTGTCTGTTGGATCACTTATGCTGTATTTCTGTAATCCACCTTGAGTTTTTGTGAGAAAGGCGGGCTTTTAATAAAGTAAATCAATCAAAACTTCCTGGCATCTCCAGTTGAAGAGTCTCACACAGAAGGGTTGACAGTTGCTGCTGGGTGGAACAGACACAGCTGGGCTAGACAGCCAATGATGCAGCTTAATAAACCCATAGGAAGAAAACAGCCTGATCTATGAGCTTAACAGCTGCTCAGAGCGAATGCAACCAAAATGCCACCGAAAAAGACAATTGGGTATACCTCATCTCCCTCACTCAACATACGGCTCAAGCAACAAAGGACTTGATGGATGCTGCCCTGTGTGGGTGTCCCATTTACCTGCCTTGGGCAGGGATTTGCCTGCTCCCATCTCTAAGTTCCTGCCCCTGAGGAACTATGGAGAAAAAATGGTCTCCATGTAGTAACACTCTAGGAATTTCCCCCAGGATCTATGGTAAAGACTATAGAGACTAGGGAAGGCAGTCTAGAGTATTACCCAGAAATGTAGAGTATTACATCCTCCCCCAAGTATGTCCTTCCCAGGCTCCACTCCCCAAATCTCCTGCCATTTGCTGAGGCAACAAGGGAATGCCCTCTCAACTCATTTACAACCCAATGGTAGGCTGACTTGGGAATTAGGCATGCCAAGTCCCCCCGGGGGCGGGGAAAACCCCGCCCCAGAGGCCTGTTCCCCGCTGCCGCCGGATCGGGCCCCGGGGGGAATGCCACCCCAACGTGCACGTCACCAGGAAGTGACGCGACCACGCCAGGCACACTGGGGGTGGGGCCATGGTCATCAGAGGGAAAACTCTATGGTTTTCCCTCGGATAGTCGTGGCCCCGCCCCCAGTGTGCCCAGCCTAGTCACGTCACTTCCTGGTGACGTGGATGCGGCACGTGCACGCTTCGCGCACGTGTGCTCCGGAATCGACCCGGGAGTCCCCCGCTCCGGAACAAGGTGAGACTTGGCAACCCTATTGGGAATGGCCCCTCTTCAATACCTCTGGGTGCTTGCCAATATACTTCATCAAGCAGCACCACGCCCACCACTTTTAGTTATGGCCTACCCATTGAATTAACCCCACCCTGTGAATAATATAGAGCACGTGAAAAATGTCTCCCATTGTACCGGACTGGAGGAGACCTCAAAAAGTCCTGCTCAGCCCTCAAATTCCACATTAATCAGAAAAGGGTGGGCGGGTTAGCAGCATATGGTCAATGCCTGTGAGATGGAGGCCGACCAGGCTTATAAAGCTACTCCAATGCTTCCTCCCATTGGCTGAGCCTGTCAATGAAGCCTCATCTGAACGAGGTGCAGGCACAATAATGCTGCCAGCTTCCAACTGAGGATGGTGACCTAGAATTTCTAAATGACCTCTGGAAACTCAAGAATAAAGAATCCAGACAGGGCAAATGCTGAAAGCAAGAGAACTGAAGCAAAGGAAACCACCTTTCCAAAGTGGCAATGCTAGTTGAGCAAAAGTGTGCTGGAAGTTATGCCACAGGTGGCAGAAATCAATATTTAGTGTGTACATGATCACATGAATAAATGCACGATCTAATCTGACTTGGTTTTTTGCCACTGCCCAGTGATAATAATGTACCAAGAACAGTTTTTCTGTTTGGCATGGGTTAAAAGAGGAATTCATTCACAGCTTTGGCCTACACTGAGCATATCTTTAAGACCACTTGATACAGAACAGCTTCATTGCAACATACTTTACTCTCCAGCCTATGCAGAGTTATACGTAGGATTGTCAGCATCCAGGTGGGGCCTGGATATCTCTCATACTTACAACTTATCTCCAGAAAAAAATGGCTGCTTTGGAGGGTGGACTCTATGGCATTATACCCTGCTGAGGTCCCTCCCCTCCCAAAACCTCGCTCTCTCCAGGCTCCACCACCAAATATCCAGGAATTTCCCAATCCAGAGCTGGCAACTGTAGTTACACCTTTCTAAGCCAGTAGATTGGTGGCTCAAGTGGTTAAGACGCTGAACTGCAGGCTGTGGAAGGTCAGTAGTTCAGCAGTTCGAGACCCGGGTGCCGCATGATGGAGTGAGCTCCCATCTAAAGTTCCAGCTCCTGCCAACCTAGCAGCTCGAAAGCAAGAAATTGCAAGTAGATAAATAGGTACCACTTCGGTGGGAAGGTAACAGCGTTCCGTGCACCTCGGTGTTTAGTCATGCCGGCCACATGACCATGGAAACATCTTCAGACAGTGCTGGCTCTTCGGCTTTGAAACAGAGATGAGCACCGCAACCCTAGAGTCGGATTCGACTGGCTTTCGAGCAAGGGAACCTTTACCTTTACCTTTAGACTGGTTTTAGAAGTATGTAACTGTCTTTAGCACTGCATTATTAGAAAGTCGTTATACCTCTATACTGCAAGTCTCTTGAATGGTTACAGCTATTAAAAAAGAAAGCTGTCAGCGTGTTGTGATCTGATGAGAATTATAGGCAACTTTGATGGTTCTCTCAAGAGCAGGCACATCACATTTTATCAAAAAAGTAAATAAATTAATAGCATCACATGCCTCCATTCTATCATGTGTTTCATGTGAACAGGTATCTGATCGTATCTGATGAAGGCTTCTTGTCTCTCAAAAGCTTATACCCTGAAAGTCTTGTTGCTCTCTCCATGTTGCTCCTAGACTTCAATCTAAGTTCCCCTTAATAATGGTCTTTTGTATTTCTTGGCTCCTCCAAAATGGTTTTCTGAGAATCGTCTCTCATTCTGGAAGGCTCGAAGTACCAAACCTGAGAGGCAAATGAGATTTCCCAATATTGTTTAAGGGCAGCCCCCTCCATACAGCGTGCTACAGTGTTATTCTTTGATTCACTGATTTCCCTGTCAATGCTCCTAATGGTTTGAAAAGCTAAAGTGTGCTGTTGAGTAGCACCTGACTCATGGTGACCCCATGAAGTTCCATCTCATGGGGTTTTCAAGGAAAGAGATGAGCAGAGGTGGTTTGCCATTGCCGTCCTCTGTATAATGGCTCCGGTCTTCCATGGTGGTTTCCCATCCAAGTACCGACCCTGCTTAGCTTCCGAGATCAAACAAGCTCAGGCTAGTCTGACCTATTAAGACTGCTACAAAATGTGTAAACACACACAAAAAAAGTCCTTTGTTTTTTGGGGATAGAGTCTACTCCCTCCCGTTCTTGTTCTGTTCAATAACTTTCTAGCATGTTCATCTAGTGAAGTCTTCACATCCGCACACGGTTGCAAAGGGGCTGGAGAGGCGGGACTGAGTAACATTCAGCAAGGCCACCTGTAAATAGGCTCATTAGTTAAGGCTAATTGTCTCATTAGCAAAGGGAGAGGGGAACACAAATGCAGAAATAATTTATAAGATATCCCAGCCTGGGAACGGCAGCAGGTTAAAGGGATGGGCTTACATTAAAACAACGGCTCTCTAAACCACTGCTTCTTAATTGTACAGCCTCTAAATTCTGACCATCTTCCAAAAAACCAGGAAGATCGTATTGAGAAGGACAGCCAAAAAGGAGCTAGCCCTGTTACTATGTATGGGTGTGAAAGTTGGACGATGAAAAAAGCTGACAGGAAGAAAGTTGATTCTTTTGAAATGTGGCGTTGGAGGAGAGTTTTATGGATACCGTGCACTACCAAAAAGACAAGTGAATTCCAGACTAAATCAAGCCTCAACTCCCCCCAGAAGCTAAAATGGCTAAATTAAGGCTATTATAGTTATGAGTACGATACGTGTATCGTCATCTTATGAGAAGACAAGAGTCACTGGAAAAGACAATCATGCCAGGAATAGTTGAAGGCAGCAGGAAAAGAGGAAAACCCAGCATGAGATGGACTGATTCAATAAAGGAATCCACAGCTTTCAGTTTGCAAGACCTGAACAATGTTGTTAAGGATGGGATGTTTTGGAGGTCATTAATTCATAGGGTCACCACAAATTGGAAGAAACTTGACAGCACTTCACACACACACACACACACACACACAACATTATGGAGATTTTCATTCCATTGGTTATACATTTAGAAGAAGGATGGGATTTTTCAAAAAATGGAGTTGCCATCTCTCAAGTATGGTGTCCTCTATTCTTTTATGGTTTATATTTTTAAAAATCCCACATTGCAGGGATGCTTACCTTGAACAGCGAATGTATTTTATTGTTACAGGGTTTTTGTTTGTTTTATGTACATATATATGTTTCAAACACTGGGGAACTCTGGGGCCAGTGATGCACTGTGTTCCTGGTGCTTGGGGGGGGGGGCAACAGTGGGAGGGCTTCTGGTGTCCTGGCCCCACTGGTGGACCTCCGGATGGAACCTGGTATTTTTGGCCACTGTGTGACAGAGTGTTGGACTAGATGGGCCACTGGCCTGATCCAATGTTGGCTTCTCTTATGTTCTTATGAACAAATAATTAAAATAGAAAACAAACTCCAGTCCTTCTCTACCCATTTTTCTCCTGGATGAAAACTCTGGCTAGGAAAATGCATATGTGGGATGGGGTATTCAAGGGAGCAGTGGCAAGAGGGGGACGTATTAGTCATGGTCTCCCCCTCCACGCACAAACTTTCTCCTCAAAATTGTACACTTCCCAGATGGTGCTTTGATTTCCAGCAGACTAGATTTTTAGGAATTAATCTTTCATTGAATGTTGGCATGGCTCTAAGAGGATCCTTGATATAAATGGGAGCTAGAGTTGCCAGCTCTGGGTTGGGAAATACCTGGAGATTTTGGGGGCGGAGCTTGGAGAGGGTGGGGTTTGGGGAGGGGAGGGACCTCAGCATGTTACAGTTCTATAGAATCCACTCTCCAAAGCATCCATTTCCTCCAGGGAATTGATCTCTGTAGTCTGGAGTTCAGTTGTAAAAGCAGGAGATCTCCAGGCCACACATTCCATGTACGTTGATCTACAAATCCACAGCCAGCTGTTCACCAGCACAGAACAGATTTATAGCCCTTACTGCTATCATAGTCTCGCCTGACTTTCCTGGGGTTCTGGCTACTTGAATGCCTGTGAAGACTGGATTGCAACTGCCATGTTTGCATAGCACCATAATTGCCTAGCAGCGATTGCACATGAAATTCCCTGGAAGGGAGTTGATATGCAAACAAGATTCATGTTTCCAGCAAGCTTTCTAAAAATTCTGAAAGGTCTAAATGTTGGTAGCCCTGGAGCAAAGGGGATATCAACTACTTCACACACCCAGTTCAGCCGAATTCTCGCCAAACAAACAAGTCCACTGAAGGGGGTCCTAGAAGGTTTTGAATGCAGTAGAGATCCAGCTCCGGCTAGAACTCCCTGTCTGATCTACTACCCTGTCCTTGCTGTATGTTATTGTTGTTGCTAGCATTCAGTCGTGTCTGACTCTTGGCAAATCCATGGGCCAGCTCTCTCCACGTTTTCTGATCTTGTACTGTTTCTTTGGGTCATTCCATGCTCAGGCTGGTGTTGGCTTTTATGGTTTCTAGCCACTGTGTTCTTGGGCGGCCCGGTTTCCTTTTGCAACTAACCAATCCAAGCATAATTGCTTTTTCTAGTGAGTTCTTCCGCATGACGTGGCCGAAATAAGTCAGTCGCAGTTTTATGATTTATCCTTCCAATGACATGTCTGGTTTTATGCACTCCAATACTTGCTGGTTTGTCACCTTTGCGGTCCAAGGAATGTGCTGTATAGGGAAATACAACGGCACCTTTTGGCAAGTCAAACTCGTGGTCTTTGTTGCTTGTCAGAGGTCTGATGCAGAGAAAGGTCTCTTTCAGCATGTACTACCTATAAATGGAGATGGTGGGATTGAACCTCTGATCTGTGTTCGCAGCATCTGCTCTACCATGGAACCATAGACCCTCCTCTCTCTGAACCATACACATTAGCAAAATACACACTTAGGAAGCAGAGAGCGCCGATCCTTAGCAGTTCTGGTTAAAGACTTGACACACAGGTAGAAATCCCTTGTAACCAAAGCATTTTTTGCCATCAGGTCACAGCTGACTGTGTCAAAACCCCTGGTATTTCTTGGTGGTCACCCATCCAAAAAAACTAACCCGGGCCAACCTTGCTTAGCTTCTCAGTTCTGACAATATAGGGATAGTCTGGGTTATCCAGGTCGGGGCAAGTTAAGTGTTAAAAGTCTAGATAGATCAGTGGATTGACTCATAGAATCCCAGAGCTGGAAGGGGCCATACAGGCCATCTAGTCCAACCCCCTGCTCAATGCAGGATCAGCCTAGAGCAGCATCCCTGACAAGGGTTTGTCCAGCTGCTGCTTGAAGACTGCCAGTGAGGGGGAGCTCAACACCTCTTTAGGCAGCTGATTCCACTGTTGCACAACTCTGACTGTCAAAAAGTTTTAATATCCGGCCGGTACCTCCCTGCCCTTAATTTAAACCCATTATTGCGAGTCCTCTCCTCTGTTGCCGACAGGAACAGCTCCCTGCCCTCCTCTAAGAGACAACCCTTCAAATACTTCAAGAGGGCCATCCTGTCCCCCCTCAGCCTCCTCTTCTCCAGACTGAACATTCCCCTCAGCCTTTCCTCACAGGGCTTGGTCTCCAGGCCCCCGATCATCCCCGTCGCTCTCCTCTGCACCTGCTCCATTCTGTCCACATCCTTTTTGAAGTGAGGCCTCCAGAACTACATACAGGACTCCAGGTGTGACCTGACCAATGCAGTTTACAGCGGGACCATGACATCTTGCAATTTGGATGTTATGCCTGTATTGACACACCCCAGGATCACATTAGCCTTTTTTGTCACTTTTTTGACTCAACAGATAGAAGCCCTCTATATGTTCTTGGGAACAGAATTCCCAGACATCAACACAAGTGTATACAATTGGCACAATTTCTCAGAATAGGGTCCAATGCCAGTGCAACAAGTGGCACAAACACTGGCATTTCTCCTTGCAGTGATGCTCCTGGAATTTGTGAAAACAGGTGGTTTCTTGCAATGGAAGACACCATGACTTTGGCGTCCGCCAGCCAGAAGAAACTGTTTGCTTTAGTCTGCCAACAAACACTGTTTTACGATCGAAAAGATGCACCCCAGGCTGCCATTTATAGCAATCCAACGAGCATACGCATTAGCTGAATGAAGTCCTCTACCTGTGGTTTGCTTCCTGACTAAGACTCAATGTGAGGAAGGTTGGAGACCATTTAATTGAATTGTGGACATTTCTGTCGGCAACATCTGGCAATGCTACATCTCATTGCACACGTCTAAAAGAGCAGCGCGTTGGCACCGGTGTCTCATTTTCACTTTGGATATTTCATCTTCATTATTGAATAACATATTACGGGGGGGGAGCGGTTAATGGATTCCTTCCTCCTGGCGCCATGTATATTAATGGCCGAGGAAAACTGCAGAGAGGTTGTATTCAAGGAAAATAGCACAGCAGGAGATGTGTAACGCGGGCAGATGTTAAAAATGAAATGGCTCATGACAAATGGGCTTGGGCCAAGCCAACGGGATATCTGGCACAGGTTGCGCTGTGTGCTACAGAAGTCACACCGCAGCCCTGGAGAATGCGCAGATGCCATGAAATTCAATGCGCGGCCCATCAAAACCACCTTGCTTGAAGATCAAGTATTAACAATGGCCGCTGATGCTATCAATATTATCGGAGCTGTATATCAGCCGGATGTTGTCTCTATGGTGTTTGCACATCCATCCATTTCTTGGGAAAGGGGTTCAACCTGCCATTTCAACCAGGCCAGAGCTCCTTCTGGCAGGGCCAGTTCATCCATGAGGAAAGGTGGTCACCCCAGCGAGGTGTGGTGGTTAAGAGCAGCGGACTTTACTCTGCAGCACTGGGACTGACTCCCCACTCCTCCTCCACTGCCTGTCTCTGTGCTGCTTCTCCAATCAGAAACGGCTCCCATGGGTTGCTTTTAGCTCAGATGTGGGGAAAAAGACAGGCAACTATACCGTGCCTGTCTTTTTCCCCATACCAGGCCAGAAATTTTTGGGTGGTGGGGCAGAAACCAGGGCTCTGGGGATCTTAATTAGGTCACTAATTAGATTAAGGTAAAGATTTCGTTTGCTCGAAAGCTAGTTGAATCCGACTCTAGGGGGCGGTGCTCATCTCCATTTCCAAGCCAAAGAGCCCGCGCTGTCCGAAGACTTCTCCATGGTCCTGTGGCCAGCATGACTAAATGCCGAGGCGCACAGAACGCTGTTACCTTCCCACCGAAGTGGTACCTATTTATCAACTTGCAATTTCTTGCTTTCAAATGGCTAGGTTGGCAGGAGCTGGGGTCAGAGACGGGAGCTCACTCCGTCACACAGCACTCGGGTCTCGAGCTGCCGAGCTGCCGACCTTCTGGTCTGCAGCTCAGTGTCTTAATCTCAGAGCCACTGTGGTCTAATTAGTAGTCTAATTAGTGACCTTATTAGGAGGAAGTGATCCGGCTGATGTGCGCTTTGCTCTTGCCGCCCTCAGCACCCTCACCACTGCCTGGCCCTTCTCTGGCCCGCTGCCCGTGATCCAGGTGCCCTTGGCCCTGCTGCTGGCACACAAGAGGCCTTGCCCGGGGCTGGACGCTTTGGTTCAGCCCGCTGCATGCATGGGGAGGTGCGACAACTGAGCAGCTGCACCCACTCACTCTGCGGCTCTTGTGCCCAGAAGAAGAAGATGAGATTGGATTTATACTCCCGCCCTTCACTACCCAAAGGAGTCCCGGAGCGGCTTACAAACTCCTTCCCCCTCCCCACAACAGACACCCTGTCACTCCAGCAGGGCTCTTTTTGTAGCAGGAACTCATTTGCATATTAAGTGACACACCCCTAATGTAGCCAATCCTCCAAGAGCTTACAGTAGCCCCTGTAAGAAGAGCTCTGTAAGCTCTTGGAGGATTGGCTACATTAGGGGTGTGTCGCCTAATATGCAAAGGAGTTCCTGCTACAAAAAGAGCCCTGCGAGGTAGGTGGGGCTGAGAGAATTCTGACAGAGATTGCTCTTTTTCAAAAACAGCTGTGCCAGAGCTTGTGACTGATCCAAGGTCACATCAGCAGGTGCAAGTGGAGGAGTGGGGAATCAAACCCGGTTCTCCCAGATTAGAGTCTGCGCACTTAACCACTACACCAAACTAAACCAAACTGGGAAACCCAGTGCAGGCAAGGGGCCAAACGGCAGCAAAAACCCACAGTGGGGGAGGAGGAGGAGGAGATTGGAATTCTACCCTGCCCTTCAGTCGGAGTCTCAGAATAGCTTCCAATCTCCTTTCCCTTCCCCTCCCCACAACAGACACCCTGTGAGGTAGGTGGGGCTGAGAGAGCTCTTCACAGAGACTGCTCTTTTTCAAGAAGGGCTGTGCCAGAACTACGGCTTGCCCAAGGTCATCCAGCAGGTGAATGTAGAGAAGTGGGGAATCAAACCCGGTTCTCCCAGAAGGCAGCCCTGCCTGGCCACCGCCCTGTAGCCCAGAAGGATGGACTGAGCGGGCTGTCAAGCAGATGCAACTGGGGCAGCCAACCTCAAGCTGACGTAAAACCCTACTCGTCCTCTTCCCCTCAGCCCTTACTTCTCAGCATAAATAATAGTCGCTGGATTTGAACGTACAGGAATGCTGGGCTACAGACGAAAGGCTATAGTGTTCCAGAATAATGTGAGCCAGTTCATACCGGTAAGGTGGGATGCAAATTGAAAGCAAATAAATAAACTTAAGGAATCTAAGACCAGCCCTGCTGGATCAGACTAGTGGTCCATGTAGTCCAGTATCCCGTCACACAGTGGCCAACTAGTATGCCCTGTTGTTGGACCTCCAGAGGAACTGGCATATCGAATTTATACCCCTTTAAAGTCCCCTCCCCTCCCCTCCCCAAACCCTGCCCTCCCCAGGCTCCATCCCCAAATCTCCATAAATATCACAATGCCGAACTGGCAACCCTGTCCTTTGGCCAGAGTTGAAGCAAGGGCAGGGGTCATTTCGTAGAAAAAGAGGTGCAGGAGCTCATTAGCATAACTCATTACAATAACTCATTTGCATAGACCACACCCCCTGGTATCACCGGAAGTGTGTCAGAAGGCAACACCCACTGCTCAGGCTCCACTGGACTGTTTTGGATTGCTAGCTATTGGGGGGGGGGAACGTGCAGATCTGTCCTCACAGAGGAGGGAGAGCTTGTACCTGAATAAAAGTTGGTCCTAAAGATGCCACTGGACTGCTGTCCTTTGGCCAGAGTTGAAGCAAGGGTCAAATAATGCCCTGGTGTCTGTGGACAGGCTTTTTATTTCACGTCTAACTGGCATAACTCTGTGATTGGAAGGCGAAAGATTAAATCGTATTACTCTCGATTTTAAAGCTAGTAATGTCTGAATCCAATTTTTGAAAGACAAACAGAGCATTTCTCAGATCCATCCTTCTTCGTGGCAACAGGAAATTGAAATCTGCAATGAATCCGTTATTTCCTTCATTTACTTTTTCTTAAAGCACCGGTCTTTAGCACTTTCAGACTCCAAAGTCTGAAGAATTCATTATTACTAACTTCCATCAAGGGTGTTCATGAAGCCAAAATTACTTAATCAACTCCATTTAGCTTCTTGTGTAGACCTCGATTTGGGGGGGGGGGAATTATCTTCCTGAATTTTTATTGCAATTAATTTCCCCCTCCTCCTTTTTCCTACAGCAGACTATGTTACAGTAATTAGATATTTTATAAAAATGAGTTATATTCTTTCAAGATAGCGAGCTTCACTTTTACATTTGATTAATCATATTACCACCGAGGTCTGAGGTTTGTCTCCAAGGAAACTTTAATGACCTTGTTTTAATTCTTCTTTTAACTGTCGAGTAGGTGTAAATGCACAAATATCTCTTTTTTTCTTCACCCCACAACGTATGATGACATCTTACAGAGGATTCCCCCGTCCCCCCAACTTGGGCTGACCCATTTCCAAGAGACAGTCTATCTAAATCTAATTAGATTCAGGGTGCGTGTGCTGGTGGAAAGTGCCATTGAGTCACTGCTGACTTATGGCGACCCCGTAGGGCTTTTAAGACAAGGGACGTTCAGAGGTGATTTGTCATTGCCTGCCTCTGCGCCATGACCCTGGTATTCCTTGGAGGTCTCCCATCCAAATACTAGCCAGGACCGACCCTACTTAGCTTCCGAGATCTGACGAGATAGGGCTAGTCTGCTGAATCACAGTCCAAACAGTGCCTTGCCAGGGTGTACATGGCCAAAATCCAACATATGTAGGCTCCAATCACTCAATCAATTCCTGGGATTTTGGGGGGGAGGGAAATTGGCCATGTGGTTTAGACGTCTGTGTGGCCTATCAAAATGTTATGTCCACATATGTGCAAATCCCTCCTTGCACCTGTCATTTAACTTTGGACATGCAGATGGCCTCCCCCTTGCCACATGCCTTCTGAGTTGTTTGGAGGACTGCCAACCAGTGTTCCCGCTAAGCTGAGTTAGTGTGAGCTAGCTCACAGTTTTTTTAGCCTTCGGCGCACACATTTTTGTCTTAGCTCAGGAGGGATGGCTCCAGAGCAAAGTAATTTATGCAGCAGCCAAATCGCTCGCTCACAACTTTCATGCCAGTAGCTCACAAAGTGGAATCTTTGCTCACAAGACCTCCACAGCTTAGAGGGAGCATCGCTGCCAACCTCCAGGTGGGGCCTGGAGTTCTCCTGGAATTACGGTTGACCTCCAGATGACAGGGATCTATCCCCCTGGAGAAAATGGCAGTTTGGGAGGGCGGACACTACGGCATGATACCCTACCGAGGTCCCTCCCCTCCCCGAACTCTGCCTGCCCTAGGTTCCAGCCCCCAAGTCTCCAGGAATTTCCCAACCTGGAGTTGGCAAACCTAACTGGCGATATCCCGACAAAAGTCTCGATTCATAAATATTGTGTGATTCTTTTAATTTTTCAAAATGTTTCACATTGGTGACTGCCAGGTGTTGTGTCCTCTGCAAAATGCTTCGAGGATTTCTAAAAGGAAAAGCACCAGAACGCTATTGCCAAGAGACATGAGAAGCCGAGCACATCACAGTGCAACTGTGGGGAGGGGAAGGGAAAGGAGTTTGGAAGCTGCTCTGAGACACCTTTGGGTAGTGAAGTTGTTGTTGTTCAGTCGCACAGTCGAGTCCGACTCTTCGCGACCCCATGGACTAGATCCCGCCAGGCCCTCCTGTCTTCCGCCATCCTCTGAAGTTTGCTCAGTTTCATGTTCGTTGCATCGATGACACTGTCCAACCATCTCATCCTTTGCCGTCCCCGTCTTCTTTGACCTTCAATCTTTCCCAGCATCAGGGTCTTCTCCAGTGAGTGCTCCCTTCTCATTTGGTGGCCAAAGTATTTGAGCTTCAGTTTCATTATCTGGCCTTCCAGGGAACAGTCAGGGTTGATTTCTTTGAGGATTGACTGATTTGATCTCCTTGCAGTCCAAGGGACTCTCAAGAGTCTCCTCCAGCACCATAGTTCAAAAGAATCTATTCTTCGGCGCTCGGCCTTCCTTATAGTCCAACTCTCACAGCCATACATGACTACTGGGAATACCATTGCTTTGACCATGCGGACTTTTGTTGGCAGGGTGATGTCTCTACTTTTTATCATGCTGTTTAGGTTCGCCATCGCTTTCCTCCCAAGGAGCAGGCATCTTTTAATTTCATGGCTGCTGTCACAGTCTGCGGTGATCTGGGATCCCAGGAACGTGAAGTCTGTCACATTGGGATATAATGCCAGAGTCCGCCTTCCAAAGCAGCCATTTTCTCCAACAGAACTGATCTTTGTCACCTGGAGATCAGTCATAATCCCAGGAGATCTCCACTCCCCACAGTTGGGCCGGGCCACAAAAATAATGGGATTCTTGAGGCAGATCCCAGAGATGGCACATGTGATGCCTCACAGCAAATATACATGGTGACCTTACTAAGTGAACAAGTATGTAGGGTTGTCAGCTCCGGGTTGGGAAATACCTGCAGGTTTTGGGGGTAGTGCCTGAGGAGGATGGGGTTGGGGGAGGGGAGGGACTTCCGTGGGGTATAATGGCATAGAGCCCGCCTTCCGAAGCGGCCATTTTCTCCCGGTGGACTGATCTCTGGCGCCTGGAGATCAGTTAAAACCCCAGGAGATCTCCAGCCACCACCTGGAGGATAGG
>NW_015162506.1:704555-710125 GCF_001447785.1 Gekko japonicus
AGGAGGAGGAGGAGGAGGAGGAGGAGATTGGATTTATACCCCACCCTTCACTACCCAAAGGTGTCTCAAAGCAGTTTACAAACTCCTTTCCCTCCCCCTCCCCACAACAGACACCCTGTGAGGTAGGTGGGGCTGAGAGAACTCTTGACAGAAACTGCTCTTTTTCAAGAACAGCTCTTATCGGAGCTACTTTTTTGCCCAAGGTCATCCAGCCAGGTGCAAGTGGAGGAGTGGGGAATCAAACCCAATTCTCCCAGATTAGAGTCCACGCACTTAACCACTACACCAAACTGGAACCGTGACTGGCCCAAGGTCATCCAGCAGGCTGCATGTGGAAGAGTGGGGAATCAAACCCAGTTCTCCAGATTGGAGTGCACCATTCTTAACCACTATACCTCACTGGATAAACCAAATAAATCCACTCAGCAATGTTCCACCACACAGTTATGTGGCCATATGCCAACTGATGGCATTTATGTTAGCATAAATCAGAACACAGAATAAGCTGTAGAACTCAAGAGGACAAAATTAGCTTCAATTAAAAAATATATTGGTTTAACCGGATTGCAAATGAGGCCGTTAACGACTAGCTTTTGCTGAAAGACAAAGTTAACTCTCCCCTCCTTTAAAAAAATCATATTAAAATAAGAGAAGACACATTTTTTGGGGGGGGGATTGACATATAAAAGATAAGATTCAGTCAGCTCTAACCAAATAATCTGTTGCCGTTATGTGTGTGTGTCTAAAGTGGGACCATTAAACATCAATCATTTTCAATTAATTTGAAGTTAGGGATGACGAGTGTACTGAAAACTCTTCGCAATACTGTCAACCGAACAGAAGGAAATGACACAAGATTCCGTGAAAAGAAAAGAAAAAACTTAAGGTCCCACTAAAATTAAAAAGCTAGTCTTCAGCAGCGCTGGGAGATTCTCTGTACCCTGTTTTATCCTGACTTTTATTTATTTAATTTATAGAATCATAAAATCACAGAGTTGGAAGGGGCCATACAGGCCCCTAGGACCATTCCAACCCCCTAGGACCAGCCTTAGAGCATCCCTGACATGTGTCTGTCCAGCCGCTGCTTAAAGCCAGTGAGGGGGAACTCGCCATCTCCTTAGGCAGCTGATTCCACTGCTGAACAACTCTTCCTGTCAATAAGTTTTTCCTATCTAGCCTATCTATATCTAGCCAGTACTTTCCTGCCCTTAATTTAAACCCATTCTTGTGAGTCCTATTATCCTCTGCTGCCAACAGGAACAGCTCCTTGCCCTCCTCGAAGTGACAGCCCTTCAAAAACTGCAAGAGAGCAATCATGTCCCCATTCAACCTCCTCTTCTACAGACTAAACATTCCCAAGTCTCTCAGACTTTCCTCGCAGGCTCACCCCGACCCCGTTTGGTTAAGCAGAGAGATCCTAATTGGCTCAGGGTCACTCAGCAAACTCCATGGCAGTTAGAACTGCCAACTCCAGATGGGGAAATTTCTGGAAATTTGGGGGTGGAGTTTGGGCAAAGGAAGGAGCTCAGCGGGGACATGATACCATAGAGTCCTTTCTCCAAAGCTTCCCATTTTCCCAGCAGAACCGATCTCTGTAATCTGAAAGTCAATTGTAACAGATGTTGACAACCACAGAAGAGAAGTTGGTTTTTATACCTTGCTTTTCTCTACCTGAAAGAGTCTTAAAGCATCTTACAATCTCCTTCCCTTCCCCTTCCCACAACAGGTACCTTGTGAGGCAGGTGGGGCTGAGAGAGCTCTGAGAGAATTGTGACTGGCCCAAGGTCACCCAGTAGGTTTCATGTGGAGGAGAAGTGGCAAATCAAACCTGGTTCTCCAGATTAGAATCTGCTGCTGTTAACCTCGACAGTACTCTGGCTCTCACCATGCTGGCTCTCAGGAGATTTGAATTTGGGTTTCCCCTGTCCTAGCCCCAAATGGTAACCATCAGAATGCAGAACCAAAAACAATGGTTATGTTATGTCTTATCCGTATAACATCTCATGTAAAGCTTAAGACCTGGAAAAGGATTGTAAGCTTGAACAATCCTATTGGCTATTGCATGAATGTAACCAATCAGAAGGCAGAGAAGTGTTCAGGAGGGAACAAATCTAATTGGGTGTTATCTTTGTAATGCCATTGGTCCTTAACTATTCTAGGGCGTGGCTACATCAGCCCGGGATAGTTTAAAAGGGAGCTTTCGCTCCACTGTTGTGTGTGTGTGTTCTATTACTGTTCATGTTGACTTCAATAAAGCTGATTCACTGATTACGAGACAGCGTCGAGTTCCATAGTTAAAAGGTTAAGTGCCTAAAAACCTACCTATGCAATCCTGGTGTTTTTGGCCACTGTGTGACAGAGTGTTGGACTGGATGGGCCATTGGTCTGATCCAGTATTGGATTTTCTTAAGTTCTTATCCTAAGTCGAGTCACCCTCTAACAAGTACTGTTATTTCGGTTGACTGCCAGTGAATAGGGAGGTTTCCTTTAGAGAAGAAGAAGAAGAGATTGGATTTATACCCCGCCCTTCACTACCCAAAGGTGTCTCAGAGCGGTTTACAAACTCCTTTCCCTTCCTCTCCCCACAACAGACACCCTGTGAGGTAGGTGGGGCTGAGAGAACTCTGACAGAAAGTGCTCTTTTTCAAGGACAGCTGTGCCAGAGCTTGTGGCTGACCCAAGGTCACATCAGCAGGTGCAAGTGGAGGAGTGGGGAATCAAACCCGGTTCTCCCAAATTAGAGTTCGCACACTTAACCACTACACCAAAGTGGCTCTTTAGTCGCTTTAGCAAGTAGCTGCTGACAGACCTCTCCGCCATAAATCTGCCTAAGCCCTTCTTAGAGGCATCTATGCTTGTGGCTATCACTACCTCCTCTGGCAGTGAATTCCGGAATTATCATTGAGTAAAGCAGTACTTCCTTTTCTTCATCCTGAATCTTTTGCCCATCAGTTTCGCTGGGTACTGCCTGCAACGGTCAGGGTCTGAATATCTTTTAGCTGTCTTCAGAGGCTCCACCTACCATGTGTTGCCTCGGTGACAAGCACAGCATCTTTGACCAGACTGCCTCCACCAGGGAGCGTCACCTGGTAGTAGGCAAGGCCTCGGCAGATGCAGCCAGGGAGTCAATGGGATTGGACTGACCCCCATCTGTTACTTCTTCATGGTTGCCACAGTCCTCCACAGCAGCCAGAGGACTGCGGATCGGCTTTACACCAGGCCGAAGAGAACTCCTTTGGCTGATCTCTTGCTTGTGCCCAAGGAGAGGAAGCAGAGGCAGCCAGGAAAGACGACAGGATTGAGAGACGACAGGATAGGGTCGTGAACTCTGAGTCGGGAAATTTCCGGAGATTGGGGGGTGGAGCCTGGGGAAGGACCGCAGTAAGGTGTAATGCCATAGAGTCCACCCTCTAGAGTAGCCATTTCTCCAGGTAGGCTTGCCATTCCGGAAGTGATGTCAGTGTGTTGGTGATGTCAGGGTGTGCGCGACGTTCTGCTTTCTGGGCAAAACTCTATGGTTTGAGGTTGTTTTTACCACAGAGTTTTGTCCAAAAAGCAGAGCGTGGCCCTCAACGTCCCTGACATGCTGACGCCACTTCGGGGTGACGCCCACCCGTGCATCACATGATGCTCTGCCCACTCCTGGAATGCCCCCCCAAATCCCCTGTCAGCAAGATGGAGCGACCTGGCAACCCTATCTCCAGAGGAATTGATCTCTGTGGCCTGGAGATCAGTTATAATCCTGGGAGATCCGGACTCCCACCTGGATGGTGGCAACCCTAGACTGAGTTTGTACCCCCCCCCACCTGGAGCTGATGGTACAGGGGATTGTAACCCTCTGCTGGCTGTGACATGCATCAAGGCAGCTGGTGTTCGCACCGCTAGGCGGGGGAACCTGCTGCAACCCGTCAGCAGAAGTGTTGCTCACTGTTGCACATGAGAGAAAAAAGGAAATTAATCAAAGAACGTTCTTGGCAAAGGCACCTTTTTAGATCTGGGAATCGTCCAATCGACTTGTTTTTCTAAATGGAACCATCTGCTTAAAGCGGATCGCGTCCAACAAAGGTATTCCCATGAACTGACGTTTCTTTTAGCAAAGGAAGCCTCCTGTGCTTCAGGACAATGCTGTGAGCATATGGCGTATATTTTGGAGTCCTGATTGATCACAGGGTTGAGGTAAGTGTATGATGGGCTAAATATAGCGGGATTTGACAAATTATATATTCGGAATGCAAATTCCCACAAATCAAAAGGCCTAACTGCCGTCCAAGTCATACCCGGACCCCTCTGAATTCAGGTCCATGTCAAAATGGACACTGCCTTCTCCATAGTCAATAGGTATGAAAGTGCCATCAAGTGACAACCGACTTATGGCGACCCCTGCAAGGGTTTTTCAAGGCAAGGGAGGAGCAGAGGTGGTTTGCTATTGCCTTCCTCCGCAGAGTCTTCCTTGGTGGTCCCCCATTCGAGTAGCAACCCTGCTTAGCTTCTGAGATCTGATGAGATCCGGCTATGCCAGACTGCCTTCCCTCCTCATAATCGATAACCAGGATTTTGTTTTCCCCTTCCCAAGCAACCAAACCTTACCTTGAGAAGGGGGAGAGTTTACTTTTTAGTCACAACTACTGGCATTTCTGGCTGGTGATAATGGGCTATGTGTTGTACCTCATGAATCGAAGCGGGTGGTGGAGAAAAGTAAGGTAAAGGTAAAGGTTCCCTTGCTCGAAAGCCAGTCGAATCCGACTCTAGGGTTGCGGTGCTCATCTCCGTTTCAAAGCTGAAGAGCCAGCGCTGTCCGAAGACGTTTCCGTGGTCATGTGGCTGGCATGACTAAACACCAAGGTGCACGGAACGCTGTTACCTTCCCACCAAAGTGGTACCTATTTGTCTACTTGCAATTTCTTGCTTTCGAACTGCTAGGTTGGCAGGAGCTGGAACTAGAGACGGGAGCTCCCTCCGTCATGCGGCACACTCAGGTCTCGAACTGCTGGACTACCGACCTTCCACAGCCTGCAGTTCAGCGTCTTAACCACTTGCGCCACCGCAGCTCCTGATAGAGAAAAGTACAAACTGCATAATCCCAGTCACTGTCAGGCAGCTTCTGTATGAAAATCCCTACATGGCTTGTGGGTATCTGAAGGAAAACCTTCTCCCATATAGTCCTGCCTGGAAGATCACAGGGAAAGGCCCTCCCTGAATGTCCCGTCAAAGAAGCTTGCTTGGTGGGTCCACGAGACAGGGCCTTTTGGGTGGAACCAACCTTCCCAGAGAGGTAGGCCTTGCACCCTCACTTTTTGATCTTTAAGCGGCAGCTAAGGATGGTTTTAGTTAGGACCACACTCGGTTAAGTTTACTAGCAGTTCCAATAGGGCTGCCAATCCTCAGGTTTGGTGTGGAGAGCTGGTTTGGTGTAGTGGTTAAGTGTGTGGACTCTAATCTGGGAGAACTGGGTTTGATTCCCCACTCCTCCACTTGCACCTGCTGGATGACCTTGGGCAAGCCAGAGTTCTGTCAAAGCTGTTCTCTCAAGGACAGTTCTGGAAAGAGCTCTCTCAGCCCCACCTACCTCA
>NW_015162506.1:710732-711152 GCF_001447785.1 Gekko japonicus
AACCATCTCATCCTTTGCCGTCCCCGTCTTCTTTGGCCTTCAATCTTTCCCAGCATCAGGGTCTTTTCCAGTGAGTGCTCCCTTCTCATTTGGTGGCCAAAGTATTTGAGCTTCATTTTCATTATCTGGCCTTCCAGGGAACAGTCAGGGTTGATTTCTTTTAGGATTGACTGATTTGATCTTCTTGCAGTCCAAGGGACTCTCAAGAGTCTTCTCCAGCACCATAGTTCAAAAGAATCTATTCTTCGGCGCTCGGCCTTCCTTATAGTCCAACTCTCGCAGCCATACATGACTACTGGGAATACCATTGCTTTGACCATGCGGACTTTTGTTGGCAGGGTGATGTCTACTAATCATTAAATCCCATCTTCTCTGACCCGAGCACTAATCAGGGTAAACTGAACTGTCTCCTCGAAGTAA
>NW_015162507.1:0-2035 GCF_001447785.1 Gekko japonicus
TGTCTGTGGACTTATTCTTGAAATGCTTTCCCTGGATACTTCTCAATATTCCACCCCTTCAGAAGACTCCACCCCATGGTCTAGAATGAGTTCCTTCATTAGACAGCCCTAGTGTTGTTGATGCTAAGACACCTGGGAAATATAGTTTCCCAGGATCCCTCAGTACTAACCTAAAATGTTGCCACTGCAGCGACCAAGGGTTGATATCAGCCTTTTCATGAGGGTCACCATTGGATAAGTGGCAGCTGAAAAGTAGAGACAGGCAAGGATTACTGATCCTGGGGCTGTGGTATCTACATACTGAGTCTGAACTTCAGAGAAGTTTAGGCTCAAATCATAATTAGCCCCAGAGCTCCAGACTAGGGAGTCTGCACTCCGAACCTCCCAGTCGTAATCCCAGATTTCAGCTGCATCATTACCTACATACAGGTAATGCAAAGTAACCAGCCACTTACCTTATTGGATTCTCATCCTGAGTTACAGTAACCCACCACAGCGTCTCTTGAGAGAATTGACCACTCAACTCCACCAACCATTTTGCCCTAAATGAATGGATGTCCTCCATTAGGCTGTAACACGTGCTGTGACTGAATCTCCCTACTATCCTCCTCCCAAGATTCTCGCTGCTTGCAGGAATACAAAACATTCATTGACACGCGGGTGACTGTATTACTCACATTCTGTTATGGGTATTATTTAAGCAGAGGGACATGACAAACTACCCGGCAGACCTGATTAATGCATGGCCCCAGGGGAAAGTGAAACAAGCCAAAACCACGTTGCTGAACAAGTTCATAGTATAATGAATTAACAATGAAGATATTGCTTTAATTGTTGTTTTGTTTCAACAGCTGAATACATCAAGAGACCGAAGTCTCAGCACAAGCAGGACGAACTTTCCCAGGCTTGACTGTCCGTTTCGACTTTGCGTCTTTATCAAACGTCCTAACAAAAATAAAACAATTTGATAATAAGGGAAGCCAACTCTAGAGGAAGTCCATTTACACAGTTTTACAATAAAGAATTTTTTGATACATACAGTTTGTAGTTGTTTGTCTTCAGTACAAGGTTTTCAACAATGTGTGCATAGTTTCTATAAATATAAATGTAAAAAGTAAGTAGCTTCATCACATTTTCTAATACAAGTGAGTACAAAAGGTAAGTAGCTTCATCACATTTACTAATACAAGCATCACATGTTCTATTACATACATTTCATATATAAATACATCGTTCATCATTATAAGTTACAAAAATACAGACTATATATAAATAAATCATGAAAACAATGAGCTGCTGTCTTACCAAAGGTGGCTACTTCAAGCTCTCACAATCAACAATTCCCTTCTGGATAATGCATCAAGTAAGTGTTACAGGACCTTCAATATACAGTCAAGAGGACATCACGTGTTAAGGCAGTAAAGGAGGTCAACGTATCATGCTCCCATGCAGCCTAAGTTACTCTATCTAATCAGAAGTTATGCAAGACTAAAGAACCCAAGGTTACACAAAACAAAAGACTCACTAGCTGGAACTGCATACATCCTAATCACCCAAGAAGCAAGACAGATCTAAAGCAGCATTGAGCCCTGTTGGTTGTTCAGCCTTAAGCCTAAAGGTCCATAGTGCCTCTCTTTGTAAAAGTAATTTCTTCATATCTAAAAAGCAAACTTAACTCTCCAGTTCCAGGGATTGAAAGAAGAAGTTGGATAAGATCTAAGAGACATACTAGCAAGAGCCTTGGCTCCACTAACTGGCAACGAAGCGGAAAAAATAAAAGATGAAATGGATGTGACCTACAGGGCCTATTCCAATTATACAAGAAAAAATAAGTTGCCAGCAGAAGTGGTTGTAAAATTTACAAAGCAATGTCTCAGAGATCAGATCTTAAAGGTGACATCAGCCACACCCCTGAAAATCGGAGATCAGATGATAAGAACTCTAAAAGATGTTCCATTTGAAATAAGAATGAAAATACAAGAATATAAAGGACTGACCAGATTCCTACAAAACCATCAAACAAATTACAAATGGC
>NW_015162507.1:2181-10009 GCF_001447785.1 Gekko japonicus
GAGGTAGGTGGTTCAGTTTGAGGCGCTTTTTCCCGGGAAAGGGACAGTTTGGCCACGGAAGCAAGACGCTTCCCAGATGTTGTGGTGTGATCGCGCCGGTTTGATCCGGCCCCAAACTGTCCCGTTCCCGGGCCAAATCGCCTCGTGTGAACGGGGCCATGGCAGCTCATGCAGTCTTGAGAGGGAGGACCAGGAGAGATGGACAGTGTGGAGGCAGGGCTAATTTGGCAGGGGCGTCATCCTCAACTGCACCCCTGTGTCTATGGGGCTGCCAAACACGATAGTTTATGATCCAGTAATCTGTCCCAATCACTTGAGTGATGGTCCAATTTAACTAGTCCAAGAAGGCTTGATTTTAGGATTTATTTTAGGATCCTAATTTTCAGATTGTATGCTCTTCCCCAGGTCTTTCCTTCAAAGGATGTCTCCCTAACTTTGGCTCACAGAGCTATTCCAGATGAAGAATCCCCAAAATATTATATAGGAATCTTAATAGTGGTCTATCAATGTTGTCTGTTACTGCCCTGATCCAAACCCCAAAAGCATATAGCATCTGCCTGGTGGCTTTAGCATTAAATATTTGAACTGCTGCAGGAATATCTTGGCCACCAGAGGAGTAATAAAATCTTGAAATGGCCTTCCCAATACACAAAGCAACTCATAGCGTTCTGTGAACCAACATCTCCTGGTAGTCCCTGGCTCTCGGGACGTCTGACCTGCCTCAACTAGGGCCAGGGCCTTTTCAGCCCTGGCCCCTGCCTGGTGCAATAAGCTACTTTATGTGATCAGGGCCCCGTGGGATCTGTTTCAGTTCTGCAGGGCCTGCAAGATGGAGCTCCTCCACCAGGCCTTTAGTTGAGGCAGCGGGCATCCATTTGATCTGGCCTCCCCTCCAGTGACCGCAGTTCCTAGAAGTCGGATGGGACCACAATATTATCAGTTGAGGCACGTTATTGTTATTATTTTTTTCCTGTGGTGATCTTATTGATTTTAAATGGATTGTTACAATGTGATTTATCTGTAAATCTACATTAATTGCAGATCTTAATTATAAATTATGAATTGTTTTAATGGCAAATCTGCATTATTGTAGGCCTGTATGTTGGCACCTGCCCTGAGCCTACGCGCCGGTGTAGACTTTCCAATTTCCCGGGGGGGGGCTGGGGCTGGGCCAGAGGCATTGCTTTGCTAGGAGCAAGGGTGGCTCCCGGGGGAGGCTGAGCACCTTCCTGAAAATTTCGGCGGGGGCTGATGCCCCGCCACCCCCACGAAGATTACACCTATAGAAGTCTAACAAAAGAAACAAACAAATAAATAAACTCTTACAACAGAATTCAAGTACACCTTCCAAGAAAGGCTTTGCTTGAAAAATAACTCCTAGATATTTGAAAAAAAATTCCACTTGCTCTGTGGATTGAGCTGCTACTGACCTCTTGTACGTCTTTATCCTTCTTTTTTACTGAAAAGAAGAACTTTTGACTTAGTGACATTAATGGCTAAGCCCTCATTGGAACAATACTCTGAAAAGGAACCTTACATGGACCAACCACAGATCGTGACAGAAGAACAGATATTGTCCGCAAATAGAAGATAGATTTAACATGAGCCAGGCGAGGTGAGTGAAATTCATCTCCAGAAATATGAGAACTTAAATCTTTGAGATGTAAGTTAAATAGCAATGGAGCCAGGACACTGTCAAAAGTCCTCAACCCAGACCTGGCTAAGGACTTTTGGGTGGAAGGGCTGCAAGAAGGCAAAATTACAAAACTCGAGCGTGAGGCTGCCCTCATACTAGTCAGGTAGGCTACCACCAGCCTTGAAAGTCTATCCCAACAGCTCAGGAGCAAAGTTTGGTCTTTCCCCAAAATCCCGGATCCCAATACCAGTATAGTATTCCAATCTGGGATTTTTCAGAAATTCGGTGGTTTTTTCCGGGTCCAATAGACCTGAGAACAAAAAATACTGTGTTGGTTTTTTAAAAAAGCCAGCCCGATTCTGGGGCTGGCTTGGCGTCACCTGCAGTGTGGTTTAAATGGTGCTACAGGAGAAACTGTCCCCAGGAGCTGTGTACCACAGAGAGGTTTCTTCCTGCCACACACAGACCTCACTTGGATGGTTTCTATTGAAGCATGGTTTAAACCACGCTGCAGGAGAAGCTGACCCCAGGATCTGTGTGCTGTGGGGAGGCCTCTCCCCACTACAAGCAGACCTGGCTGGGATGTCTTCTCTTGCAGTGTGGTTTAAACAGCACTGCAGGAGAAGTTGGCCCTAGGATATGCTGTGCTGCGGCTAGCAGATTGCTCCCTGTGGCACAGCAGCTTCTGGGCTGCACGAGAAACCAGCCTCAAGCTGAGCTGGTGGGAACACTCTGCTCCCCTGGCACAGCTGATCCTTGGGCTGTCTTCTGCAGTCCCTTTAAACTTTAAAGGGACTGCAGTAGAAGCCCACCAACAGCTCAGAAGTGGGAGCTTTCCACTGTTTTTGGATCTACTGGGAAGTCCCGAATATATCCAGGATTTTCTCGGGATTTTTTCTTCTAGTTTCCCCCCAAAAAAACCTGGATAAATTTGGGAAGCCAAAATATACTCGGAAAATGCTGATAAGGTATTTTTTGGGTATATTTTCAGTTCGGGTAGATCCGAATGCATACCCCTACTTACAACAGCAGCATCAGTAATCCTGATGTCCATCATGCACTGGCCGTCTGCTAGCATTGCGGGGGGGGTATCTATCCACTGTCTCCACTCCAGGCAACCGTTCTGCCCTCAGCAAGATGTTTTCAGATGACTCAATGTGGCCTCTGTCACTTGGCTCAATTGCAGGGTGATTTTTCTGGGCCCTGGAGCAGTCCTAATATACACACAGCCGTCAAGTACTGAGATGTGCCCAAGATCTGCATAAACCAACAAACAACAACAAAAAAACCCTTTGTGAAGCTTTGTTAGACAAATGGCACCTGAGTAGCAAGCCATCGTTCTTCTCCTTCTAATTTTATTTTTATGAAGATTTATGGAGACAAAAAAGATCAAAGATTTAATACATAGAAATAAAACAGCCTCCCCAGTGGTTGTGTTCTCAGCAGATGCCAGATATGACTATCGCACCATTCATTCTCTTCGCACAGAGATCCATACATCGATAACAAACAGCACAGCCATTCATAACGGGCTGGCCCTCCAAAGACCAGAGGAGATAAATACAGGCAACAGCCATTTTTAAAAGGAAATGACTCCTTTTGAAATTTATCCCCTGGAAATACTAGGCGGCGATGGAGCCGTAACGTTTTCCCAGTTAAGAAAATGAAATTGAATTATAGACAAACGGAGGAAGGGGGGGGGGAATACCACTTGAGAAAGGTGCGATGCAAATGCTGAATCCCTAGAGGCCCTGGATGTTGAACACAACCAACCGGGGTGTCGAAACAATCGCAAGAGCCGGGTTGATATAAGACTGCTGACAACAGGATCAACTAGAAGTTGAAAGATGACGCCTGGTGTGGAAACGGACAGGCTAGGCAAACCACAGATGACAGCGGTGATGCATCGTCCTCTCATCGTATCCAGGACTCTTGAGGGATCACTGGTGATAATTGACAAGGCAGGTCTTGGTGCAATGAACTACGGAGAAGCCACACAAGGTTTGTTTTCCCCGAAAGGGATGGGTTGTCATAGGGTTGTACCTCCACAGAAACTGATGTCCAACTTTTGTTTTGTAAGCATTCACGACATCCTTACTTCATTTATTGATGGGATTCATGTGCAGTTTTAAAATCTTGCACTTTGCCTGAGCCCCAAATATATCCACTTAAAATGGGTATTTAAATGCGGCACTGGTGGGCAAGAAGAACTGACCCCTGCGATCTTTCATGATCCCTGAGCCGCCGATGGCCTCTGCCTCTTCTTGTACAACTTTAGCATGCTGGAGATTTATACATGAACACATGAAGCTGCCTTATACAGAATCAGGCCCCTTGGGTCCATCAGGGTCAGTGTTGTCTACTCAGACTGGCAGAGGCTCTCCAGGGTCTCAGGTGGAGGTCTTTCTCATTGCCTCCTACTTGTTTCTTTTAACTGGAGATGCCAGGGACAGAAACTGGGACCCTCTGCATGCCCAGCAGATGCTCGACCGCTGAGCCATGGACTCTCACCTTCACCCATTGCTTTACGTAGCCCAGGCATGTTGACATCATATTCGTAGTTCTGCAGTTTTAATGAGATTCAGGGCATATGCAAGACTACATGGTAAGTTCTTCCCCCCCCCCCCATCTGTACCATATTGAAATCAGGTCTTGTTCACAGGGTGAAATGTGGGGAAGAAGAAGAAGAAGAAGAAGAGATTGGATTTATACCCCGCCCTTCACTTGAAGTCTCAGAGTGGCTTACAAACTCCTTTCCCTTCCCCTCCCCACAACAGACACCCTGTGAGGTGGGTGGGGCTGAGAGAACTCTGGCACAAACTGCTCTTTTTCAAGGACAGCTGTGCCAGAGCTTGTGACTGACCCAAGGTCACATCAGCAGGTGCAAGTGGAGGAGTGGGGAATCAAACCCGGTTCTCCCAGATTCGAGTCCACACACTTAACCACTACACCAAACTGGCTCTCACTCCAGGAGACACCTGGAGATGATTTTTCAAGGTGCCCTGTAAACAGGGGTCAATGTTGACCTCCCACTCACCAGTGGCAGGAATTGGATCTCCATTGCATTCTGGCACCATCCCCCCTCCCTCTGCTTTTCTTCTCCAACCGTGATACTCAGTTTGGTGTAGTGGTTAAGGATACAGACTGTAATATGGGGAAACTGAGTTTGATTGCCCACTCCTCCGTATGCAGCTGCTGGAGTGACCTTGGGTCAGTCACAAGTTCTTTCAGAGCTGTTCTCTCGGGAGCAGTTCTCAAAAGAGCTCTCTCAGCCCCACCTACCTCACGGGGGTGTCCGTTGTGGGGAGGGGAAGGGAAAGGAGAGTGTAAGCCGCTTTGAGACTCCTTTGGGTAGTGAAGGGCAGGGTATAAACCCAATCTCCTCCTCCTCCTCTCACTGTCTCAGGATCCACTTGTGGCTCTTTGGCATGACACCTGTGGCTCTTTTGAGCACTGTTGCCTGATGTGGCACCTGCCCCATGTTTCAGCAAACTGGGCAAAGCCACTGTCCAGTGGGTCTTGTAGCTGGGAGGTGTGCCTCACCTTGAAACAGCCACTTCTGGAGGACAAATGAGCTGCAGCCTCCATGCAGAAGGGCCCAGGAAATCATGTTGATGCAGTCCAGGTGACAGTCATCTGCTTGTTAAATCTTATAGTGTGTACCCAGGGCATCCAGTAGATGTGGCTCTTTTGACAGTGGTGGGAAGTGCTGTCAAGTCACAGCTGACTTATGGCAACCTCACCGGGTTTTCAGGGAAAGAAGGTGGCTTGGCATTGCCTGCCTCTACATAGCAACCCTGGACTCCCTTGGTGGTCTCCCATCCAAGTACTAACCAGGGCTGACCCTGCTTAGCTTCTGAGATCTGATGAGACTGGACTAACCTGGGCCATCCGAGGCAGCACATGGCACTTTTAGTTTATGGTCATTGTGAGCATAGTGCTCTTCAAGCCACTGAGTGAGTACCGCTAGTCGACAAGATGGCAGAGTGAAGTTGTTCCCCCTCTGACTGGGCTGGACGATGGCATTGTATAGCCAATGAAATGGCTATGTGATGACATTGGAAGCCAAACACCAATAGGATTTCGTATGGATTTTGCCACTCATGGACAACCCAGAATGCAGGAAAGGTATATGAGCCATGGGTTGGAGCTGTGTAGCTGAATCACAGAGCCATAGAATCAAAGAATCATGGAGCTGGAAGGGGCTGTACAGGCCATCTAGTCCAGCCTCCTACTCAAAGCAGGATCGCCCTAGAGCATCCCTGACAAGTGTTTGTCCAGCTGCTGTGTAAAGACTGCCACCACCCTAGGCAGCTGATTCCACTGTTGCACAACTGTGGCTGTCCAAAGGTTTTTTCCTAATATCCTAAGGATGAATGAACCAGGCCAAGATTTACACACATGTGCTCAAATACACAGTTCTTGGCTTGCCCCGCTGGAATGAACACTCTCCTTTCGGAGCCTGATTCATTCTGGATGCGGGGGGGGGGGGCATTCTGCATGGCTGGGATGAGGATCAGAAGTCTTGTAGTGCCATCATATCACTACAGAGCGCTCGCAGGCAGGTCTTCAAGGTCTGCCGGCACCGGGGCGACATATCTGAAAATGATTAAGTTACTCTAGTAATTATTAAATTGGATAGCACTCAGATCTGTTCTGCCCTTTATTACACACAATGATTCACGGTTTATGGGGTCATAAATCCATTTGGAAGAGGCACAGAGACTCCCTGCAGGGGACAGGCTGCGACCATTTGGAAATAGAGCCAAAGCAGAGCTATCTATTTGCTCCTGGGAGCAGGGAGAGGGTGACAGGAAAGAAAATGAGTGACTCTTGTTGATGGTGGCCAAAGGTTTTTTCTCTTTTTCTTTTTTCTAATGGAGAACTTTGGGTTGAGGGCGGCGGCAACAAACCCAGCAAATGTAACGTTGGCACGGAATGAGCTTTGGCAAGGAGAAAGAACATCGCTTCCATGTAAAGGTGGGCCTGCCATTTGGAAAGAAACCCAGTGCTCTGGGGGCATGTGATATGTGTGCTTGCCAGGGCTTTTTTTGTAGAAAAAGCCCAGCAGGAACTCATTAGCATAATAGGCCACACCCAACAGCAAACCTATTAGCATATTAGGCCACACCCTGACAGCACAACTCATTGGCATATTAGGTCACACCCCCATGTTACCAGAAGTGCGCTCATTTGTAGCAGGAACTCCTTTGCATGTTAGGCCACACACCCCTAATGTAGCCAATCCAAATGAGTTTCTGCTATTGGGTGTGGCCTATTATGCTAATGAGCTCCTGCTGGGCATGGCCAACTCTGGAGCCAGCCGGAACTCTGTTCCTGTGCGTTCCTGCCCAAAAAGAGCCCTGGTGCCATCTCCTGGCTGGGGAATTCCTGGATATTTGGGAGTGGAGGCTGAGGAGGGCGGGTGGTTTGGTGTCAAGTCCGTGTTATTGTTGAGGTTGTTCCATGCACATGACTTATGAAGCAGAATTGAGTGAAACTCCACCACCAGGGCCAGTCTGAGGTTCTTTGGTGCCCTCAGCAAACGATGACTTTGGTGCTCCTACATTCAACATAAACATAATGAAACATCCACCAGCTCATTCCGAGGCCTGCTGAGTCCTAATCATACTTACCTAGGAATCAGTCTTACTGATCATAATAGGACTTACTACTAAGTCAGCATTGAAGGTCAAAGGAGACGGGGATGGCAAAGGATGAGTCGCAAAGAGTTGGACTCGACTGTGCGACTGAACAACAACAACAGCAGCATGCTATACATCCTTAGGAGACATGTTGATTCAACTCCCACTCTCCCTGGCATCCTGGACTAAACAGAGAAAGAAACAAATCAGGGAATATTTGCTCATCGCTACATGTGACCAGGTCATCTGATTTACAGAAGTACCGTGTGAGAAGGAATCACAACCTGTGTTCTTAAAAGATACTTTTGTTGTGCTGGGGGGGGGGGGGGGAGTGTCAGAAGATTGATTTTAACAGGTAACTTCCCCCCTTTCCCTAATTCCAAGTGCTGCATATTTATAACAACATTTCGACCCCGTTGAAAGCCACCCAAGAGCACTACATAAAATAAAAAGCTACTTTCAGATAAAGCCATTTACCTTTCACTGGTAGTATATAAATTAGCGGTGCATTATTATGCCCATGTTTTAAATCTCTCCCTCCCTCCCT